>NC_059360.1:12290500-12596000 GCF_019703515.2 Myxocyprinus asiaticus | reverse complement strand
CTGGTCAGAAACCAGTAGCTGCACTATTTTATTTATTTTTGTTTAAATATTTCCAACTGCATAAGAACATTCCTTATGAATGAATTAATGAACGAATGCGCTTTGTGTTCTGTCTCACCATGTTAGTATATTTGTGGGCGTTTTGTAGGAGTAGACCATGAGCTTGTTCATGTTTGCATGATTTTAAGCTAAATTGCATTTTATAAAATGTGATGCATTTAGGAAAAAATCATGCACACGGACGTTTTATAAATTGTTCATAGAAACAGTTAGGAAATTGTCTTAAATTTAGGATCATTCTACGAACTTCTTTATAAATGAGGCCCAGATCTTAATGGTAAGGTGAAAATGTCATTTGCTGTTTCACTGAATCAGTAAAAAGGTAAATCTGATGAACCTTGATAGAACATATACACATTTTACCCCAAAATCAAAAGCATTTATTTTTTTTATTTTTTTGCATTATGACATCATTTTTATGAATATTAAGCACATTTTACTCAAACTAGCCAAAAAGGCATTCCATGGTCAAAATCACTGAGATCACATTCTTTCCCCATTCTGATGGTTGATGTGAACATTAACTGAAGCTCCTGACCTGTATCTGCCTGATTTTATGCATTGCACTGCTGCCACATGATTGGCTGATTAGATAATCGCATGCATAAGTAGATGTCCAGGTTTTCCTAATACAGTGCTTGGTGATTGCATTGTAAAGTATTATTGTATTGTGTATTGAGAGTGTATTGTAAGTGATTCTCATTAGATAGAATTTTTTAATTAATTACATAGAGTATAAAAATACTGTAATTCAGTTATTTGCTATATAAATCAGTACAATAAAGGCATTACAACAATTACTACCATGATGTATAAGAACCTGACATCATTATTTTATTTTTGCATCACAGTAATGAGAATTTGGGATGGAATGTGCTTAATTGCATTACAATGTCGTCACAATAAAATAAATCTAATTTATCCTTAAAAATAAGGTTATTTCTTTGAGCAAACCATAATTTTGTGTTTCACACTTTCAGGGGTAAAATATAATCTGGACATGTTTTTGGCAGGTTTTGTGAGATAATTTGGTGCAGCACACAAAACCTGTCAAAAAGATTCCTTACATTAAGAGAGGTGAATGCAAAACTGCATCATGAAGACCCCCAATGTCAAACGTCATGCTACAGAAATAAGCAGCAGCCTGTGTGCCATTTGACTAGTGTTGTTGGCCACGTGTTTACTGAGCCTGTTGCTAGAACTGCAGAGTACTGGAACAAAATGTCCTTGGCAAGTCTAAAATTGGAGGCTTTTGGTGTGCACAGGTCCACAGAGTTTCCATTGAATAACAACCACATGACTTTCAAACAGAACCTTTGTTCACAAATAAGGTGATATTTTCACACAATAAGTACTACTGCTACTAAGAGTTTGTGGCTAAATGGAAGATAATATTTCTCTTAGTTTGGGGGGTACGGGACAGTCAGTTCTGTATTTCCGTTATGTAATAAGCATGTTGTCCTTGAACTCTGGTAGACATGTTCAAAGAGCTGAATGTTTTGTTTTCAACCTTGCGAATTCTTTATCTCTGCCTGCATCACCTTTGTCTATTGATGGTCTCCACACTTGAAATGGAATACATAGACTATCATTTAATTGCCAACAATTAAATTCTGTCATTGGCCCCGCCCCCACCCAGCACAGGTAGTCTGCTCTCACATCTTGATTTACAAGTGCACAAGTGAGTTTTGCTACAGGTTTCTCGCAAAAGTTGTTGCAAAAGTCAAGGGGGTAAGATTTAAAGTTGCAGTGGCAGATTTGAGAGGTTGTAAATGCTGATTTGTGGTTGTACTGCAAAAGTGAATTAAAGTACAAAAGTAAATATGTAATACACATTTGTGTCTGTCATTGTATTTATTTGAATATCATTTTACACATTTGTGACTATTTGTCTGCAACTTTAAATTCAAAACACAGGTTTTGGATTATTGTCTGTGAGTGCAGATTGCAGCATTCAATTTAAGATTTGTATTTGACAAGATTTCACATCGAGCTGTGAGTGTAAAGTGTTATTTAGAATGCGGAGCTTATTAAAAACTACCACACAGAAGGAACTCAAAATAAAAGTTCTGCCAAAATAAAAGCTCTGTTTAACTGTATGCATGAAATTGAAGACATTACGACAGAAAAATACTACTATTATATAGAAATTTTATATTCAAAGTAATAGCAATAATACTGCTAATAACAATACTAATAAATGGTATTATTATTATAATTATTATTTATAATGATAATTATTATTACATGTAAGCCATATTAAAAATAATTTTTATTAATAATTATATTTTTATTTGATTAAATGCATTCATTTGATTTAACACTGTTTTAATGATAACATTTAATTAAAACATAAAACATGGAATCCAGAAAAACTAAAACAGAAAATGCAGAATATGCAACTGCAAGATTTTATGCAACTGCAAATCCTATTCTGTGTGATTTCATCAGTAATCTGAGGTTATTTATTTGTTGCCGAAGTATCGATTTAGTATCGATACCGAGGTACCAGGGCTGGTATCGTACCGAAGCCAAAATTATGGTATTGGAGCAACCCTAGACAGTACTCTTCAAGATGCTCAACACATATGGTCCAATCGTTCTATGAGCTACCAATGTTGTTGATTTTGTCAACCACCCAACCATCTGGGCTACTAATGTCCATTCTCTGAACTTAATGCTCTTAATGTCTCTCTCTCTATCAGTCTCGTCACTTTTGTTCCCTTCCCTTCTCATTTTGGTGGAACATGACACACTGGGGATTACACATACTGTAATTCTCATCACCAATTGTTGAGTTTGCTGTTTAACACACATTCAACCATGCTGGTGAGAAGCTCAATATTGAACTGCATGTAGCACTTTACTATTATAAGGCAGCATGAATCATACGACAAAGAATCAATGCACCTCAGTAGAACATGCAAGTATGCAACTAGTATTTTGTTACAAATAACATAGTCCCACAATATTGAATATATATCAACATTCTTTGGGACTAAATCTAAATCCAGTATCCCATAAGTAGTGTTTACAAACTGTTTACAATTGTATGCAGGAGCTTATAGAAGGTTTTAAATGATAAATTCATAGATGTTCAAAAAGTATTTGGACAATTTCTGGTTCTCAAACTTAGTAGGCTAGAACATGCCCGTGGTCATGAACTACCCCTGTGGGTACTCTAGGAGGCCTGTCTAAACTTGAGGGGAACTGACTTCATACGTCAACTGAAATGACACTGGTACCAGTTGGTAATAATTAATAATAAAAAAAGAGAGTTACAGAAATGGTGTAGTATAATTTGCTGGCATATGCCACTTGGTTTGATACTTAGCTGATGCAATGACCTGATGTTCTTACATTTTTAAGTGTGGTGTAAGTGTCATAATACATTTCAGAGCCACTGTGCATTCATTCCAAATAGCCTATTATAATTTTTCTGAGATCCGTGGGAAAAAGAAGAAGAAGAAAAAGAAAAAGAAAAGAAAAAAGATCCATGCCTTGTGAGTCCCCATTTTTACATATTATTCCAGCCCACTGACTTTGCCACTGTTTATTTTTGTTAACTATGTGCAGTTTAATGTGTGTGATGCAATAGGTGAATGGATCAATGAATAATTCCATTGTGCAAACTAATCCCTGTGAAATATTAGTCACCTATCATATCTGGAACTCCATGCAGACGTGTGTGTGTGTGTGTGTGTGTGTGTATATATATATATATATACTGTGATGGTGTTTACCGTTATTCTGATACGTCATTCCGATGGTTCCGCCGGTGTTTATGACAAGGACCCTCGCCTCGGCACTGGGGCTGATATCCACAGACTCTAAACTGGCGCTGCTCGATAGTCTCCTTCGGCGACCCTGACCCATGGCGGTCCGGCTGATAGATGTCTGCAACGGAAACACATCGGACTGATCAAGCTGATTTAACCGGCTATTGGAAAGAGCCCGAGCCAGCGAGGTCATGCTTGCTGAAGACGGAAACGACATAGTGCGCTTCCATTCCGCCATATCTGACCGGCTTTAGCTACCCCCTCCCAACCAGCTCAGTTTCTTAAAGGAACATCGCGTTGGTTTAAACGGTGATAAACGTGCATACATTTATGGAAACGCACTAACCAGCGCAACGTATTGTTACACTTTTTACTGTCATCTTATCAGAAAATTAATTTAAAAAAGTATAAAATAAATTAATTTAAAATAAATGCAACAAATATAGTTTTGACTTTTGCATCATTTCTATCCAGACGATGAAGCCATATCTTTATCGCAGAAGTGTCCTTTTTACACCTGGTAGTAGGATGTGTTCACAGTGTTTCGATCAAAAATGCTCGGCCAGACACATAGGGTTTACACCTGGTCAAGCATGTACAGCTGCAGACCAGAGACCTCCCAGTGGGAGCGGCTTACGCCGTAAGGGGGCGGAGCAAGTAGGTAGGGAAACTTCCAAGTCGCTCAACTGGTCCCTGTCTTCTGTGTCCACTTGTGTTCGGATTTTGAGGGGCGGGTCCCGATTTCATATGTTCACTTCACACATCACTCACTATGTCAGTACTGCATGGTTATTAAGCGGAAAAATCGGCGCACTGTATCACTGTTTCACACCGCATGTTTATATCACATATAGAAGTTACAAGAAGTTCCGCTAACACTTGTGCATGTATATGTATGTAAGCACCTTTTCAAATTTTCTGATTGGGTGGTTATTTCATTTCAAAGTCGCACCGGCAAAGTTGCGTATGCTTGTTTTAGCGCAGGGGTTGATTGACAGGTGAGTGTGTAGTGCTTCGCTGCTGTCTGGGAAGCATCACGACGCATTAAACCGGCGTCACACTAGTCGATTTTTCCAGCAATTTTCAAGTGTAAGTTTCATTCATGTAATCGCCGGCCAGTAGGTGGCTCGAGACATTCTGATTTAATGGTTCCAGCACATATAAAATAGTTCTGTCACCTGGGCGGGGTCGTGTGTTCTCGTCAAGTGACCAGTGTGTTTCTTCTTTTACTGAAGAACTAACAAGACGTCATGCTTATCCGAACGTTTTCATCTGTGATTGCACTAAGCTGCATATCATCACAAATGGAGATTTTAATCCATAGTGATTCTGTCACCAAGCGTTTTTCTTGGGGTTCTCCTACACTTAAAGGTACTACAGTCTGGTTTTACGGAAAGTAATTTCTTTATTCACTGGAAGCTGCTTATGGACATACGCGTTCTATGGCACGCCTCGAGGGGATAAATACAAAATCACATGTTCACAAAGTAAAGTTACTCCATGAATCGCTTCCTAAAATACTTTGTTACAATAGTTTATGTTCACACAGTACTCCTGTTGTTATTTCAGGGGGAGCCATTATGTCTCCCTCCACCATTTTGTATTGGAAAGTGTGACACCTCAGAGTGTGAGATCTCAGCAAAACAGTCGGCAAGTGCGACATCCTCAGCCAAAGTCGCGTTGTTTGGAGTCTGCTAGTGTGAAGCCTGCTTTAGCATTTACACCTAAAATGCAATGTGGTCACATGCGTTTTTTGACCATCTTCGTATGTGGTTTGGACCCTGTTTATACCTGTCTTTAGCACTGTCCACTTGTGATTAACCCTAACACATATAAATACAAGATGTATTTAGATCCCCATTGACCATGTGCATAAATATAATGTTTACGTTTTATTTACACTCATTTGTCATGGACACAACTTGTTTTGACCAATGAGAAAGTGATGCATAATTGCCATGTGAATGCAAAATAGTATTCAAACTGAAAAAAAATAAATAAAATAAAAATAAAACTTTTACTATATTATTCTGTTTTATGAGGCATGAGAGACTTATGTCAGTTGAACAATTTTTAGGCATGGCTTCAGTTTGGTCAAGGTAACTTTTGTGTAATCCCTCAAGATTTTGTCATTGTTGTTGCGAAGTTATAACACAGTCATTAAAAATTACATCAGATTTGTAAACATTTCATCACCTTCCTTTTTATCCAGTCCTTCCTAAAAAAAAAAAAAAAAAAAAAAAAAAAAAACGTGGGAAGAACAATGTTTTTAAAACTGTAAATTATGCTATTTTAGGCATGGCATAAGCTAAGGCTAAGTTTTTATTTTAGTACATCACATCTAGTGTCAAGTTTTGGTCTTCACCAACTTTTTGCATTAGACAGGTCATTATCAAGATATGGTAACAAACATGTCCCTTCACTTTTCAGTCATGAAAAAGATTTCAAATAGTCAAGAAACCCCATTTAAAAGGTATCATTCTTTAACCTATATAACCTTTTATTAAATAATATGAAATGGTTTGACTCTATTTTTGTTTTACACATTTTTTAGAAAATATATTCGAATTTGTCAATTGCCTGAAAAAAAAGAAAAAAAAAACCTTGTCCCCTTCATCTGGAACACCATTTCTATGACAGTTACAGTTTATTTACAGTTTACTTCTCAGGGCATGCATTAGAGCAAAGCCTAACAAGTGTGCAAAAAGCAAAAAAAAAAAAAAAATTTAATTAATCATTTAAATAATTTAAAAGAGTGTTTGTCCCTTGATTTCATGTCATTGGTGTTATTAATGTAAAAAACTTGTATTTTGAAAATTCACAAAGTTGTGAAAAATAACTTCCCAGGTCAAAGTTCAGAGGAAGAAGAGGCTGCTCAAATGTGCATTTAGTGATTTTCCCACCATGTTTAAATTTTAAATTCAAATTAATTTACATTTTAACTGCAATTGTTTCACGTGGTTCGTTTAAATATGTCATTGGTGTTACATTGTTTAATGTTCATGTTAACGATGTTTATTGAGAAAAAAATTTGAATGATATGATTTATTGATTTCAGTCTGATCAGTGGTGTTTGTTTTGTGATGCTACTGACACCATCTTAGAAAATGTATCTTTTAAGAGAATTTGTCATTGGTGTTAATGTCACTGGTGTTACAACCCTTGCTGTATTCGTAAAACTAAATTAAATAATAAAATATAGAACAATAATCCAGTTGTCCTTTATGAATACAAATAATGTTAAGATGTAAAAAAAAAAATGAACTGAACTGAACTGAAACTAATTGAAAATTTCAATATTGTGTAAGTAGGAAAATCCCCAAAGATTCAGAATGACCCAGATATATGATGTGTTATTCTTGGTATTGCAAAGTTTGATGAATATAAATATGATCCAAAATAGTATAGGCTACCATTTATGTGTCATTGGGGGGGGGGGGGGGGGGTGGATGGTATTCCAGAAAGCAGGTTAAGCAACTTAGAGTAAGTGGATAACCTCAATTTTTGGTTCCAAAAACTTTTGGTAACTTTCAGGGTATGTTAGTAGCCACAGCATCTCACTCTCTGAACATAACCTGCTCCAGAGTAGGTTATATTCCAGAGTTACTTTATTTCAGGTAGACGTCAGTAAGTTTCAGAGGTTGTCAGTGCATGCGTGCCCTTCTGATAGCGACACAGTGGGCGGGGAAACTCAGATTACGCACACGATTATACTTTTGAAGTTTTATTATGGTAAAATGTAATCTTTTATTTTTTTTCCTCCCCTTTTCTCCCAATTTGGAATGCCCAGTTCCCAATGTGCTCTAAGTCCTCCTGGTGGCGTAGTGACTCGCCTCAATCCAGGTGGTGGAGGACGAATCCTCAGTGGCCTCCGTGTCTGAGACTGTCAATCCATTACCGTGGAGACGTAGCATGCGTGGAAGCTTCACGCTATTCTCCGCGGCATCCACGCACAACTCACCACACGCCCCACCGAGAGCAAGAACCACATTATAGTGACCACGAGGAGGTTACCCCATGTGACTCTACTCTACCTAGCAACCGGGCCATTTTGGTTGCTTAGGAGACCTAGCTGGAGTCACTCAGCACGCCATGGATTCGAACTCGCGACTCCAGGGGTGGTAGTCAGCGTCAATGCTCGCTGAGCTGCCCAGGCCCCCAAATGCAATCTTTACTTTACCTCACAAATCTTCTTCTCCCCAACATTTCCAGTCTCACACACTGCATATTTGCATTCAGAAGTGAACAAATTGTGTACTTTGTGCTTTTTCTTTTAATGAGAAGTTTTTAACACTTTAATATTTTTAACGTAGAACACATTGGAGGCCTCCACACTCTAACTTATATTTAGCCTTTCTAATAAATTATTTTATTTCATGATATTAATTTAATGAGCATATCTATAATTATCAAAGAATAAAATTATTAAAGCACCCACATTCTTTTTACAGTTCCTTCAGTCAATGAATATTCATGTTATTTATAACATTACATTCCACAGTATCAATATGCAGGTAGTGTCTGCCAATTCAAAGCTTAAGCAGTTAATCCCTCATTCTTCTTCTTCTTCTTCTTCACTAACTAGAAAATATGTGATACTTTCACAGACCACAGATATAGCATAGAGGTTAGAAATTTGATTTCTTATCACTCATCTTACTAATGTTCAGCCTCCTCTACTCCATTAGAAGCTGTATATGGTCCTTCTCTAAATTACGTTTAATCTGCCTTTCAATATGGACCTTTTACAGTTTCCTTTACAACTAGAGATCATGAACATCTATAATGTGTAATCAGACACATGATCTTCAATTAAAACAACATCATTTCATTAAGTACCAAGTTGCTGGAGGTAGATGGACCTTCTACATGAGACTGCACAGCCATTGCCTTTTAGGGGACAAGACAACAAACAAGTTTTATTGCCACACCAAATAAGAAAATGACATAATGGTCGCATAACTCTGTGGGCCTCCCATCATTCTCCATCTCTGTTACAGCAGATCTTCATCTTATGGATAATCATGTGTGTCCTACTGATAAATATTACATTCAATCTATGGAAAATGATGACAACTGTGGGAGATCCTACAACTGAAAAAGAGTCTATTAATACAATGGCAACATCAGCAACTGTGGGAAATTAAAGGTGATATGATTCTAAGTTTTTAGAAACCCCGATGTTACCTGGAGTCATGAGTTCAAATCCAGGGTGTGCTGAGTGACTCCAGCCAGGTCTCCTAAGCAACCAAATTGGCCCGGTTGCAAGGGAGGGTAGAGTCACATGGGGTCACTATAATGTGGTTCTCACTCTCGGTAGGGCACGTGGTGAGTTGTGTGTGGATGCCGCGGAGAATAGCATGATGCTTCCACACATGCTACGTCTCCGCAGTAACACGTTCAACAAGCCACGTGATAAGATGCGTGGATTGACGGTCTCAGACGCGGAGGCAACTGAGATTCGTCCACCACCACCCGGATTGAGGCAAGTCACTACGCCACCACGAGGACTTAGAGTGCATTGGGAATTGGTCATTCCAAATTGGGGAGAAAAAAAATAAATAAAAAATAAATAAACCCCGATGTTAAACTGAGTACATCAAATGGTATTACAAATAAAGGAAATATATTCAGTTCACATGACATCCAGTAAAATAAAATTAGCATGCACGGAACATGGTAAATACCAGAAAAATTGAATCTTAAAATTAAAATTAAATAGATAGTAAACCTTTAGCCTATTATCATAATATTAACAGAATATGAAGTTCAGTGCAAACAAATAACGGTCGACCTATTAAAAATGGATGTAGGCGAGATAGGTTTTATATTAATGTTGAATCAAGTTTTACATGTACGGTCAAACTTTATAGTTTTATTAATTTAAAAATTCACGCAATGATTCAGTACTTTCTGTCAAGCAAACTCTCAGTCCTAAACTGATGCAGCTCCTATCGCTATTACGATTGAAGATGAAGTAATGCTCGTTTGCAGTCATTAAAACTTCATGTTCTGTGTCACTGAAATATGGCGCGCCTTTCTTCTTAGCGTTTCTTCGTAGTTTCCATGGTGACTCGAGAATTCGGTGATCAGCTGAGAATGCCTTTCTGAGTTCACCGTGAAGTCACGGTCAGTGTTGGGTGTAATGCATTACCAAGTAATTAAATACTGTATTTAAATTATCTTTCATTGAAAAAAAAAAGTAAAGTAAGGGTAATTAGTTCAGTAATCTAATTACACTGTAGAAGATGTAATTAGTAGTTAGTAATTAATTACTTTTTTTAGATTAACTTACCCAACACTGCTCACGGTTGAGTGAACTAGCCCCGTAAAGGTGTGCTGGAACCCACATACTTTTGTCTGTATGTCAAGACATTTTAGGACAGTTAATATGTCACAAATTAAACTTGAATTCTAAACTTAAAATTAAACTTTAAATGGCCAATTTTTAAAAGCCTAACTTGGGCTTGGGTTGAGGTCTGACAACTGCAAAGGAGGACAAGATGTTAAGACATTGAATACAAGACTTAAAAATATGCATATTTGTATTCATGTTTTTTGAAAGATATGTTCTAGCTAAACCAACTTCAAATGGTTCTTTAATGAAGACTGAACTGTGTTCTTAATGCTCAGAATTACTTCATAAATTGCATAACATTTGGATAAATGAGATGTGG
The DNA here is from genome assembly GCF_019703515.2 of Myxocyprinus asiaticus. Lineage (NCBI taxonomy): Eukaryota > Metazoa > Chordata > Actinopteri > Cypriniformes > Catostomidae > Myxocyprinus > Myxocyprinus asiaticus. The sequence continues at coordinate 12,585,484 of NC_059360.1, read as the reverse complement.
TTGGTTACTGTAGATACTGTATATATTTGGAAGCTGATACGTGAAAATACAGCCGTTTTGAGTATGTGTATGCCTTTTCTTACCAGTAGGTGTCGCCATTGAACTGAGGGATAGATTACCCAAAGATGAAAATTCTCTCATCATTTACTCACCCTCATGCCATCTCAGATGTGTATGAGTTTCTTTCTTCTGCTGAACACAAACAAAGATTTTTTGAAGAATATTTCAGCTCTGTAGTTCCTCGCAATGCAAGTGAACGGGTACTTTAATTTTTATGAGCTTCAAAAGGCACATAAAGGCAGCATAAAAGTAATCCATATTACTCTAGTGGTTAAATCCATGTCGTCTGAAGCGATATGATAGGTGTGGGTGAGAAACAGATCAATATTTAAGGCCTTTTTTTACTATAAATTCTCCTCCCTGCCCAGTAGGTGGTGATAGCATGAATAATATGAAAGTAAAAGTGAAAGTGGATATTTAGAGTAATATCCACTTCTCACCCACACCTATCATGTCACTTCTGAAGACACAGATTTAACAACTGGAGTTGTATGGATTACTTTTATGCTGCCTTTATGTGCCCAATTTGTACTGTAAAGTGGACTAACATAGGGTATGACCACTCTTTATCAAACTAGCTTTCATGAAAATAGCTGCTGCAAACTTTTGCCATTTTTAATTCTGTTTGAGTTTTTGAACATTCTTCCAAGTTTTAATAGACAAAATGTTTGGGTAATTAAATTAAATTCAGTTATATTAATATGCCTACATAAGAATTATTTTATTAATAATATCATTTATACAACAATATACAGAATTTTATTAATTATTATTATTACATATTGCATTAGCCGTACATTTTGGAAAATGTATTGTTCTTTAAAATTGGGAACGTGGTTCCAGTGCCATCATGCATTGTAGCAAAGTATACTGTCTCTAATTGTTTAAGAGAGAGAGAGAGAGAGAGAGAGAGAGAGAGAGAGAGAGAGAGAGAGAGAGAGAGAGAGAGAGAGAGAGAGAGAGGAAAACATCGCACCACTGATCTATCACTGGATAACACGCGAATGACTTTAAGGTGACGCATAATCCTTACCCGCACCTTTTCCGGGTTTTCATTCTGACACTGATGTATTTGCGTCAGAGATCAGAAGATCAGGCGTTAGAGATGGGGAAAGAAAATCGTTGTCAATACAAAAGTCCTTAGCAAAGAATTAGTAGAGATGAATAGATGTGTGTTGATGTAGGAATATAGCATTATTGAACATTTACACTTGGACTTTCCATGCATAGAGAATAAATTCAGAGCGAGACAACACTTACATTTCTTAAGTTTACATTTACACATGCAGTAGTAGGCAGTTCGTCCAATACATTAGACTAACACAGTGTAATAATAACACTAATAATTATAATAACAACAACAACAACAACACTATACCTAAGTAGACTACAACAGATACAAAAACAGCCAATAAACGATGTGATTTTAGTGGAAACTAATGTCATCAAGGTAAAAAAAAAAGAAGTGTGTATTTTTTGGGGAAACTCAGTTCCTATAATACGTCTATAATACACTTTGTACACAAAATAGATACACTCAGGACCTTAAGGACAAAAATGTCCCATTAAAGCATAAAATCATGAATTCTATGATATTATGCCTTCATTCCAGAGCCCTGGCATCAAAATGTAAATGTTTAATATTTTCTTCCAGATGGCGCCATTTTTCTCATGTTTAGCCTATGGAGCAAATACATGCTTTTTTCCTATTTTCTGTTTGCTGTATTATAGAGCACTGCAGGCCAATTTAATAAATGATGCAGCTAAAATTCATTGGGTGTGTTGGTATGGATGTCAGAGTGTGTTTTGTATATGTGTATTGAGAAATGTGTGTGTGTGTGTGTGTGTAAAAAACATCAGTGGCATTATATAAACAAACTGGCATTTAAAGGGTTAAAATCCTGAAAATTAATGAATATTTGGTTATGATCACGACTGATGTTGGTTAAAAAATCAAAGTCAGTGAAAGTGGAAAATAATATTAATATATAATATTTTCATGGCAGTTTTTTGACGCGGACATTTTTGTCCTCTAAGGTCATGCGTGTGAATTTGTTTTTTTAATCTGACTCTGGACAAAAAATAATAATACATCAAAATCAATGTTGTTGTTAATCATTGACATACCCCAGACTGTGATAATAATAATAATTAAAAAAAAAAAAAAAAAATGTAAATCCTCTTCGTAATTAGTATATGGAAAATAATTAATTTTGTATGTTTTTTTTTTATTTATTTAAAAAAACAACAGTGGCATTATATAAACAAACTGGAAAATGAATGAATATTTGGTAGTTATGATCAGGACTGATGTTGGTTAAAATAATTAACTCATTGAAAGTGGAAAATAGTATTACTATATAATATTATTATGGCAGTTGAGTAACCTATGAGTAACTTTTTTAAATTGACGCGCAAGGGTTAAACTCATAGCCAGTTTTGACGTTTGCTAAGACCTTTATTATGACAGTTGGGCCGATGCAACCATTTCCGCTCGCTCGCGTTGACGTAGCCAGTTTCACAGCGCTCTCGGCGGCTGTAAGTCGCCTGATTGTAGGAGTGAACACCGGGGTTTGAGACCGTGAGAGAATGGTGGGCCTCCGCAGGTAACGGAAACATACTTAAAATGAACGAGAAGAGACTGTTAATACGTAGACCTCGCAAATTCTATCTAAAAATATGTGTAAACGGTGTGTGGTGATTATTTTCTATGGGTTTTTTGGCCGGCTTGGCTAGCAGGCTAAGTCGCTCTTTTCTGGCACTCCCTCTGAGCCTCTCTTGTCTCTCAGGGGCATGTGAGACACAATCCGAAATCGGGACGGTTGAGATCCATGCGGCTCCGCTTCAGACGGCCCAGATGAAAGACCCACCAGCCGGCCAAATTAACGCTCCACAGCCGAGCCCCTGAACGTCTGCGGCTGCTATCCGGTTACATTTGGGGGGGAAGGACGTGGAAAAGCCCCCGAGACGCACATTCACACGCCAAGAGGAAGTCTCGTAAGACCGCAGGCTCTTAAAGAGGCCTCGCAGCACTGAACAACCACATTGGAACTTCACAGAAATATCAGTTTCGACGCTTTCGTCTTATTTTTCATGGATTATTAGCGAGGGGGGCGCTTTTCCTACTGGTACCACCCCGCAACTGGAGCAAAAGCTCAACAAGTCGAGCTTTGACCTTTCATATTGTACGTGCAGAACTGGAAGTTTTCAGTACTGTCACTTAATCAGCATTTCAGTAGCCCAAATCTGTTCACGGTGTCTGTATGTTTAAACTGACGATACACACACACACTCTGTGATCCTGTTTACTTCCAAATTTGCCATTGTTTCATCATACGGCCCACATAGTACTCTTATAAATCAACTGTCTTGAGATTGACTCTCATACTTTTCATTTTGGAGGGAAACGACTATTTAGGAACAGTTTACAAGATGGGGAAGATGCTATCAAAGATATTTGGTAACAAAGAGATGAGAATACTGATGCTCGGACTCGATGCCGCAGGGAAGACCACCATCCTTTATAAACTGAAACTGGGCCAGTCTGTGACCACGATACCCACCGTCGGTTTCAACGTGGAGACGGTCACCTATAAAAACGTTAAGTTCAACGTGTGGGACGTCGGCGGCCAGGACAAGATCCGTCCCCTCTGGCGGCATTACTACACAGGCACGCAAGGGTTAATATTCGTGGTGGATTGTGCGGATAGAGATCGCATCGACGAGGCCAGACAAGAACTCCACCGCATCATCAACGACCGCGAGATGCGGGATGCCATCATTTTGATTTTCGCCAATAAGCAAGATCTACCGGACGCCATGAAGCCACACGAGATCCAGGAGAAGCTGGGACTGACCCGCATCAGGGATAGGAATTGGTACGTGCAGCCTTCGTGCGCGACAACCGGCGACGGACTGTACGAGGGCTTAACGTGGTTAACGTCTAACTACAAGTCTTAATGACAGCGACTGGCACTGACTGTTTAGGACAAGTGAACTCAATATGGGGCAGATCCGATGTCTCCAACGAATATTCGTGATATTTTGATTTAGAGTTGACATTGATTTTCGTTTTGTTTTGAAATGACCCTTAAAAAGTTATCTCTCTGAAACATAACGAGTTTGGCTTGCTTTTAATTTTTCGTGTGTTGTGGCAAACACTTGTCACTCACCTTGGACTATGGCTTAACATGATAAAGCATTCCTGAATGATGATTATCTTTTTTTTTTTTTTTTTCTTGAAACTGTTGGTTTTATATATTTGTTGTCATTATTTCAAGCTTCTTTTTTGAGAGTTTGGGGTTTTGTCTCCAACAAACAAGGGTGTAGATTTGGCTTGAACTTTGGCGGTGGTTACAGTGTGAAGAATTTACATGTTTCCATTGATCACTGTATAAATATTGTGGGGGCGGGGGGTTTTACTTGCTTGTTTTGATTATTGGGGGGGGGGTTACAACCCCCCACCCCCCCTGGAATCTATGCCCCTGCCAACATATGATCCATCAGTGTGTTAGAGACATTTTATACCAAGATGTGTTAAAAAAACCAAAAAAAAAAAAAAAAAAAAAACCTGTCCAGACATCTACTGTAGCCAAGCACAGTTTTGCTGAGGAGGTTGTAGCATACTAACTGTAGGTAGCTATGTGGTGTAACGGATTTGAAACTGTGCCATAGTTATGATATCACTGACATCCAATGATAACCCACTTGTAAATGAGTCCATGGAACATTTTATGCCAAAAAATCTTGGGCTATAATTCTGGAAGGATGACTTGCCATAGATATAACTTCTATTCACATAGCATAATCAAACTGAGTGATGTCTTGTGCTCTCAAAAGGTTGCCGAAAGGATTTTGTCTGCGCTGCAAAAAGTAAAAAAAAGATTAGATTTTTGAAATTGACTACCAAGAAGAAAGGAATGCCTTTTGTAGCCCTCTTATCATTTAGGCTAATCGCATTGACCAGATTGTTTTTCATTTATAGTCAAATGTCTCTAAAATGTGGGATTGTTACATTCTTGCATTTCAAGTGTAGTGCTTGCGGTAGAGTGGACTGAATTTTGTCATTTTGGAGAGAAATGTTTCATTCTGTTCATTTCCTCTCTTTGCTTTAGTCATTAAAAAAAATAAAAATAAAAATTGTACAGAAACGGCTATGTTATTGTAACTTCAAATTAAACTTAGTCATTTTAAAAGTTTTAGTTCATTCTTATTATGACTAATCTGATGCTGTCTTTCAAGCCTTTATGCAGTGGGAGTTTCCACTGTCATTTGTAGAGCCAAACCAAAGTCTAGCAGTAGTTGCGTTTGTGGTCCATGTGTATTTGCACCCTATTTTCTAAATAGGGACTTTTAAAGGGATAGTTCACCCAAAAATGAAAATTCACTTATCATTTACTCACCCTTATACCATCCCAGATGTGTATGAATTTCTTTCTTCAGCCGAACACACAGTTTTTTTAGAAGAATATCTCAGCTCTGTTCATACAATGCAAAGTGAATGGTGACCAGACATTTATATCTCCAAAAGTCACATAAAGAAAACCTAAGAGTAATCCATATGACTCCAGTGGTTAAATCTATGTCTTAAGAAGCGATATGACAGGTCTGGGTAAGAAACAGATCAAGTCCTTTTTTTTTTTTTTTACTCTAAATCTCCACTTTCACTTTCAGATGTGAAAGTGAAACTAAACAGGCACCACATGTGGATTTCAGATGTAAAAGTGAAAGTGAAGATTTAGAATAAAAAATCTTAATCTGTTTCATACCCACACCTATCATATCGCTTCTGAGGACATAGATTTAACCACTGGAGTCATGGATTACTTTTATGTTTCCTTTATGTGATTTTTGGAGCTACAAAGGTCTGGTCACCATTCACTTTGCATTGTATGAATTTAAAGAGTTGAGATATTCTTCTAAAAAATGTTTGATTGTGTTCTGCTGAAGAAAGAAAGTCATACACATCTGGGATGTTATGAGGGTGAGTAAATCATAAGAATTTTCATTTTTGGGTGAACTGTCCCTTTAAGAACTCTGGAATCCATGGTAGATAAAACTGTAAACAATGTTTGCTGGGATTAATGTTTGACCTTGTCATTTATTTGCACACAGGACTGGAGATACTTTATAAATGGAGATATTTAAAAGACTTTTTGTGTGCCTATAAATTCTTGGAACAGAGAGCACAGTAGCTCTCAGATCCTTCTACAATCAGGCGAAGGTGTGTTAAGTTCTTATCGCAAATATGTATTATGAACATTTGTTAATCTCCCAAAACAAGCTCTAGCAGCACTCTGCTGTTTTGAAGTGGTGTGTTGGAAACTGGTCCATTCCATACCCCCACCCCCCCAGTAAATCTCGCTTTAAAAACAGGATGTCTCCCTTTTTGCTCTCTAAAGGCTGCACAGCTGCTAAACTGTTGCACACAGAGAAGAGTAATGGGCGGCCGGCGCTGGACGGCACAAATGCTGCTCTTGCTGACACAGCTGTTAATAACAAGTGCTGTGCTCATTTGTTGCTTTGAGCGCCATCTTGAATGATTGTTAAACCAGTAGGCCGCTTTTTTCCTTATCCTACACTCGGAATGACACTATTCAAATCAGTCAAAGCCACAAGGGCTATATCAGCCGCTCACATTACCGGAAATGATCAGACTGCTGACATACTGAGAGTTTGTAGTTGTGCAGCAGAATTATGAACTAGAAATATAGTGCACTTCTATAAATAGAGGGAAAACTGACTTTAAATGTGAGTTTACAGGTTTCCCACTGTCAGGAAAAACCTGGAAATATCGGAGGATTTTTAAATGGTGTTTTCCAGGTTTGGAGAAGTTATGGAAATTAATAAAATGGGAAATTTTTTATAATGAACACATTTTTGTAGATCTGCTGTGAAATATTTAGCTAGATATTGCTTTTGTGTTGAGTAAAACCTGCTCATGGACCATTATGTTGTCCAACTTGAGCTCAAGTTGCTCTTTTAAAGGAACACAAACAGATTTTTAGAAGAATCTTTCTGCTCTGTTGTTCCATACAATGCAAGTTAAATGGGTACCAAAACTTTCAAGCTCAAAAGCAGCATAAAAGTAATCCATAAGACTCCAGTGGTTAAAGCCATGTTTTCTTAAGCGATTTGATAAGTTTAGGTGAAAAACAGATAAATATTTATTTATTTTTACTATCAATCTCCACTTTCACTTTCACCTTTTTTTTTTTTTTTTTTTTTTTTTTTTTTGGGGTGATCCCCATCCTTTGTGCAAATTGCCACCTACTGGTCAGGGAGGAGAATTCATAGTAAAAAAGTCTAACATATTGATCTGTTTCTCAACAAAACCGATCATATTGCATGTTTTTAACCATTGGAGTCTAAGGAATTACTTTAATTTTGGGTGAACTATCCCTTTAGAGAGAGAGAGATATATATATATATTTTCAATGAATCAGTCAAACCATTTTACAAAATTATCAGTCTAATTGATCTGCAAATGCAGGGGTCAGGAACCTTTTTTCACTAAGAAGCCAATTTTTTTTTTTTTTTTTTTTTTGGTTGATGCATTTTTTTCGAAAGAGCCATAGCACAAACTAATAATTTACTATTTTCAAAAACAAAGTTTTTCAATAAAATAAAATGTTTATATTGCCCATAGACTACTCAAAAACAAACAAATATGCACAAATTAATAGGTAACATTGCAATATGGAATTGAGTACACGTGTTTGTGCGGGTCTCCATAAAATTACTTAATTTTACAACTGTTCATGAAAAATGTAAGTTCCCTTTTGGGCTGGGCGATATGTAAAAAATACTTCAACGATAATCGCCTTTAAAATATCGCGATATCCGATTATATGGTCAACCCCCCTTCCAAGGGTCAGTGAATATTTTTGCTTTATTGATTTTGCTTTAGAAATTAAATTAATTTATTGAAATACAAAAAATTAAGACATTTCTAAATTCAATTTGCCCTTTAAACTAAACGGAAAAAGCAATTAAAATAACGAAGTGATTAAAAAATTTTATATATAAAACCACCTCCCCAAATCCAAACATTTACCGTCTCCAATGACCCCATTTGCCATCACGCAAGTATCATTACGTGGCAACAGGTGAAAAATTACTAACAGCATACAAATTAAGAACTAAAGACAATTATAAATGTAAAGATAATTATAATAATCATCATAATAAGCCTAATAAATTCCCTTGTGTTCCCAAAAAATGCTGCCAAATGTGTGTTCTTATCAAATGTGAATTGCGTTTTGGTAATAATGCTGCCTAAAGAAAATCAAATAGAACTCGATTTTAGGTTCAAGGTGAACATGTCTTGTATTACTTTATGATTTAATCACTTTCGTCTTTGTTTCTTTAATACAAAGATACCTGTATATATTACTGAACCTGCAGAGTTGCGTTCACAATGTGTAAGAGCAAACTGCTCCGTGGAAATAAAGCGAACTAAACTCACAGCTCCTCACGAGATGATCGGTGATCATTTGCAGCATTCTCATAAACGACATTATTCTTGTAAACAGTTTTCAGCTGAATGAAACAGAGAAAAAGGAGTGCTAACTCTTTACATGCACTTGTTCCACGAGACAGTGTCCCGCTGCACACCTCTGAACAAACAGCGAATCGGACACGAGCACTGACGGCTTTTGTCTGTTCTTAAAAATATAATAAAGTGTGTTTCTTAAAGCGCGTGTCTTCTTGACTAACAGCATTTCTTGTCGTGTCACTTCGAGACATCTTACAGGTCACCCACATGTTGCGGGTAGATGAGCAAAATTACTCGCGCATGAAATGCATTTGGACAAGGAGCTTGCGAACTGGATTGAGCCTCGTCGCATTTGGAGTGTGGTGGGTGCTATTTCACTCCTTGTGCGCACATAAAAAATAACGAACGTTCATAATTCGCTCGTAGAAAATGCTCTTAACCACTTAGATCAATAGTTATAGGGAAACGAGGCCCAGAACTCTATGAATGTGCATGTTTTGGAGAAGCACTTTCATTGCACTCGTGAACAGCGGGGCTCACTGCGCACACATATCAAATCAGACGCGCATTGGCGGCTTTTCTTTCATCTGTTCTTCAAAATAGAATCACGTTTTGTCAAACACGAATCTTTGTGTCTAAGTTCTTGCCAAAGTGTCTTTTACCGCCATCCACAGTGCATGGTACATCAGCAAAATGTTCCGCATGAAAAATCCGCATTTGGCACACGTTCATTTCAAACCTTGTTCACCAGGAGTAGGCTGTTCGACAAATTCGGAAGAAAGGAAATCAAAACAGTGTCGTGACTTCAAGCTTTGCAATCGCACCCACACTTTCTGCAGGAAAATTATCTCTAGAAAGTTTTAAATGATCCTGTGTTGGTGAATGGTGAGACACCTGAGCCACTTGATTTTTAACAAAGAGCCACTTGTGACTCACGAGCCATAGGTTCCTGACCCCTGTGCTATTGTATTTATTTCTAAGAATTTTTATCCATCATAAAAGACTATAAAAGTCATGCAAATTCATCAGTCAAAAAGGGTCCTGAATCTTAACAGAAATATCTGGGTAATTTTTCACACCAAAATAGAAATATGAATTAAAATATATTAAAAAGAATATATAAAAATATTAAACATTTACAAAGAATAATAAAAAATGGGAATTTTGTGTAAAGAAAATGAAGCTTTTTAGGTTCACGCTATTCTCCGCATCATCCACGCACAACTCGCCACGCCCCACTGAGAGCGAACCACATTATATCAACCACAAGGAGGTTACCCCACGTGACTCTACCCTCCCTAGCAACCGGGCCAATGTGGTTGCTTAGGAGACCTGGCTGGACTCGCGAATCCAGGGGTGGTAGTCAGCGTCTTACAGGCCCCCAAGCTTCACTTTCTTTATGCAAAATATATGTAAATTTTGTTTTTTCTCTTGATTTAGGTAAAATAAAACCCAGATATTTCTTGAAAGTTTTCGTGAGAAAGGACACAAGTGTTCAGACTGTTTTCTGTGTTAGCCATTCCTGAGGGATAAACGTTGCTGCTACAGTTGTGATTCAACAAGGTGAGACCTGCCAGTAAGCCATTATACAGATGGTATTACTTTGGCATGTTTGTTACATTTAAAAGGTCAGAACTGTTTGAATTGCATATCAGGTGACTGTCACACAAGCAGTATTCTCATGGCTGCTTCTTATTTTATAATCTTCACAAGTTATTTAGTATTTAGTGTGCCGCATATGAGGTTACTGCATTATATAAATGACTTTGGAGGTCAAAAGTGCGAATTATCTCATTCTTTCCCTCTTTATCTCAGACTCGCATGATGTTTCAACAAAAGCCTTCTGCAGACACCCTAAAAACACTAAAACAAAGGCACAATAGAACAGGAGCGTTGTGCTGGAATATATCCCTGTTTATAAGTGCTTAGTGGTTTATATTTGGAGAAAAACAGGTGCTGTTTGTGCCTGATCAGTGTGGTAAGTGGACAGGGTGAACTCCCTAATGATCAGTTTCAATGACGTGTGGAAGAATGTAAAAGGGCACTTTTTTTTAATTTATTTTTTTGAGCATTTTTTCTTATATATGTATATGTATATGTGTGTGTATATATATATATATATATATATATATACACATATCATGTGTGTGTGTGTGTGTGTGTGATATATATATATATATATATATATATATATATATATATATATATATATATATATATATATACACATATCATGTGTGTGTGTGTGTATATATGTGTAGTATATATATATATATATATATATATATATATATATATATATAGTCTCTCCCTTTATCACAAGTAATAGCCTGTTATATTTCACACAAAAATCTCTGTGATAGCCCCATGTTTATGACATGTCATAGTAAAACCATGGTATTTTTTAAAGTACCTTGGAGTACCATGAGAGTATCATCAATGAATATACAGTAATAATCTTTCAGTACCATGGTATTACCTTGGTAACGGCACAGTGTCTTTTTTTTGTTTTGTTTTTTGTTATGGGGCTCTAATGTTTTTTCTTGTCTCATCAATCTTTTTACTTTCATCTCTGCTCCCCAACTTCATCCAGTCATCATAACTGACACTTCTATTACTTTCTCTTCATTCTTTTGATATATAATGTTATTTTACTGAATTTTGTCATTAATGCTTATAAATATACAGGAGCTTACAGCAATAATATCACTGAAGCATGGTACAATGATAGTGTCAAGATGGCACCATGGTTTTCGATGGTTATGTTTTTTTTTTTAATAAAAAAAAAAAAAAAAATGGTAAAGCCATGGTATTTTTCTGAAAGTGATTAGTCTAATGGCTTATTAGTTTCAGCAAAACCAAACTGGCTTTGGCTGAACCTGACAGCTCTATCTGTTTATTTCAATATTCTATAAAAGACGATTTGAATTTCTATCACTGAGAGCGACGCGACCGCTCCCATTATAATTAATAAATCTATCTACACTGCAGGTGTGCGATGTTGGAAATACAGTAGCAGTCGAGTATTATTCTTTTGAACTTGCCATACAATACTTGGAGTGGACTTTTTATCTGACCTGTTACTCGTCTGAGGTAACGGCACTTAGATGCTCCGGGGCGAATTCAAAACTGCATTTTTGCTTCCTTGAAGGGCACTGCCACCCGAAAGCTCGTCTAAAACGAAAGTGAAAAAATTGATCTTTTCTTGAAGGGCCCTTCCACAAGATTGTTAGCAAAGGGTACATTCATACAGTACAGCAATGCCTTGTTTCCTTCAGAGTACCCACTTCAAGGGCTCTGCAGTTTGGAGTGAGTATAGGGCATAGGGAGGATCACTTGCGAATGGAATCTGCCCCTGATCTGCTGTAGCGTGCGCTCTTAAAGGCACCTCCATGTAATTTTCTTTAATACGCCCGAGATTTACAAAATAAATCTCATAACGCATTATGCTGTTATTGTGAGATTATTATGAGATCTTAATTTTGTTTTATTTAGCTATTTTAATTTAATTATTAAAATGTCTTCCTTTTTTCTGGATGACCAAAAGTGCACCTTTAGATTTTTGAAGAAAGGGGAAGGGTCTTGCATCCCTGCTGCCCCCCTTCTGTGCACATCACCGGTCAGTTTATAAGAACAGAAATGTGTTTGCATGTTAACATCCCTGCTGCAGTTTTTCACTGGTTAATAGAGCTCACTCTTATGAGGAAGTGTGAACGTGTCTGTCCAAATAGCTACACGTTTGACAGTTTCACTTCCACTTCAGTTTCATATGGGGTGTTTTCTGTTGAAGCACCTGTGTACACATTTAAATCTTAAAAATCTAAATTGTATTTCATAAACCAGCAACTTTCAAAACCATTGGAACATTGAACAGAAAATGCTTTATTTGGAACAGCAGTATTTGTTTTACACTTCATTCCCTGTTCAACTGTAGACAATCTACAATCTATTAACTTTGCATTGAGTCAAATGAAATAGGAAGGTAAAAAATTCAGTGACAAATGTTTCCTCTCCATTTTCAAATCAGTGTTTTTCAGCATATTTTCATCAGTGGAGTAATGTGTGTGTGTGTGTGTGTGTGTGTGTGTGTGATTGCATACTCAATAAGTTTTAGTGCAGAGCTGTCTCAGTGATCTGTAAAGGGAAGTGGTCAGTGTCGTCAGGTCTGGCTGTGGGTGGTTGGGTGGTGCTGGTGTAGCGCTGCTGATGGTGGTGTTGAGCTTATGACACAGGTGCTATTAATAGGCCTCTCTGTATAAGAGAGTACAGAACACTTTAAACCCTATAGAACATACACCTTGAACACATTGGATTAAGAAGACAATATACTGAATGTACTTAATGAGGCCTTCTTGCATTTCACATTTTGAGATATTTTTATTAAAAAATAAAAATAAAAAAAAAATTGCATTCATATCCAGTATATGTTTGGCTTACAAAAATATTCATCTGATATGTAATGCTTTAGTGCAAAGGAAAGAAATGATCAAACACCAATCTAGAGATGATCATTTTAATGCCAAAAGTTGGCCTATCCAATAAATCTGAATTTGTAATTATTAAAAAAAATCACACCCAAACTTTCTTAATAACTGTTGATTTTGGTTTGTGTGGTAAATTTCACTTCATAATAAATTGTGCCACTTTTTGACAGTCAGTATCAATACAAACACACACACACACACACATACAGTATATGTTTCAGTGATTTATTTTTATTATTTTTTGATGTTTTATTTTTTTATTTATTTATTTATTTTTCCCAGAGGCAGTAAAGAAATTAGATAAAAAAATAAAATAAAAGAGATAAAAGTCTTCTTAAAAGCTGAAATTCTTGAAAAATTAATTGGTAGCATAAGTAGGTTTAATCTTTTACTGTTATTTGTTAAAAAACATTTGTTGTAAAGTATTATTAATATTTAGAAAACTTTTGTCCACCAAATCAAAGTCAGCTGATGTCGGGTGGAGAGGACATGTTTAGACCCTCATGAATGTGTGCAAAGTTTTAAAATGTTTGACAATTTATAGAAAAGTCATTTTCTTCAGGTCATATGGTGTAACCTGAAGAAAACGTCTTGACATTTGTGTCAATCGTATATATTGTCAAAATATATAAATATTTTGTGACATTTTATATACACCGATGAGCCAAAACATTATTACCACTCACAGGTGAAGAGAATAACGATGATCATCTCCTAACAAGGCCACATGTCAAGGTCTGGGTAGATTAGCTGGTAAGCGAACAATCAGTTCTCATAGTCAATGTGTTGAATGCAGGAGAAATGGGCAGGAGTAAAGTCCTGAACAACTTTGACAAGGGCCAAATTGTTATGGTCAGATGACTGGGTCAGAGCTTCTCTGAAACGGCAAGGCTTGTGGGGTGCTCCTGGACAGCAGTGGTGAGTACCTACTAACAGTGGTCCAATGAAGGGACAAATCACAAACCGGCGACAAGGTTTTGGGCGCCCAAGGCTTATGCAACGATGGCTATCCCGTCTGGTCCGATCCGACAGAAGGTGTACTGTGGCACAAGTCACAGAAAATTTTAATGATGGTTAGGGGAGGAATGCGTCACAACACATAGTGCATCGCACCTTGCTGCGTATGGGGCTGCGTAGCTGCAGACCAGTAAGAGTGCCATGATGTCCTTGGTCCAGCGTTGAAAGCGTCTACAATTGGCCGCCTGCTCCATTGAGTCCTGTTTTCTTTTACATCATGTGGACGGCCGTGCACGTGTGCGCCGTTTACCTGGGGAAGTTATGGCACCAGGATGCACTGTGGGAAGACGTCAAGATGGTGGAGAGAGTGTGATGCTCTGGACAATGTTCTGCTGGGAAACCCTGGGTCCGGCCACTGATGTGGATGTCAATTTGACATGTGCCACCAACCTAAACATCGTTGCAGAGCAGGTACACCCCTTCATGGCAATGGTATTCCCTGATGGCAGTGACCTCATTCAGCAGGATAATGCACCCTGCCACACTGCACACATTGTTCGGGAATGGTTTGAGGAACATGATAAAAAGTTCAAGGTGTTGCCCTGGCCTCCAAATTCCCCAGAACTCAATCCAATTGAGCATCTGTGTGGGATGTGCTGAACCAACAAGTCCGATCCACGGTGGCTCCACCTTGCAATTTACAGGACTTGAAGGGTAGGCTGCTGATTTCTTGGTGCCAGATACCACTGGACACCTTCAGGGATCTTGTAGAGTCCATGCCTCGGTGGGTCAGCGCTATTTTATCAGCATTGGCACAAACTTGCCACTTGTTTTAAACTAGATTTTTAAAGGACATATCTATCACCATGAAAAATCTTATTTGTAATTGTCAAGGACCCTTGCGTGTGTATGTGTGTGTTTGCGTGTGTGCGTGCGTGTGTGCGTGGCAATTATTGCCTGAGTTGCTTTGTCCAGTTTTGGTCCCTCCCCCTGTTTTAAACTGGCATCAGTTTCTATGCAGTGTTATCTTTGCATAATTAATGAGAGTAAACACAACCACTCTTATCTCTTGACTAGAATCTAACTATAGTACCTAAGGCCTCGTAATAAAGTGGTAACACTTTACAATAAGGTTCCATTCATTAACATTAGTTAATGCATTAGGTATCATGAACTAACAATGAACAATATATTTTTACAGTATTTATTAATCTTTGTTAATTTTAGTTAATAAAAACATTGTTATTGTTAGTTAATTTTAGTTCATATTGTTACTTATGTTAACATTTGCAACTTTTGATTTTAAAAATGTATTACTATATGTTGAAATAAACATGCACCAAGATGAATAAATACTGTAAAAGTTCATTGTTCATTCACTGTTCATTGTTAGTTCATGTTAACTAATGTTACAATAACCTTATTGTAAAGTGTTACCAATAAAGTTATGTGGCAATTCATTATTAATTGTGAATAAAAGTATCATCTCGGAAAGCTAAATGGACAACCTGGACTTGCCTGTATACCAGGACAGAGGGACGGAATAAGGTAAGTAAATAAGTAATAATAAGTAAACTAGATGTTCTGAAAACATGCTGTGCAATTGCTAGGTAGCTGCTTACAGATAAGCAAGACTTATCAGTGAGTAGTATGCAGCAAGTCAGTAAGTATAAGACTTGTTACATTTCATGAGTATGTGTCCCTGCCATAACTTTCTCAACCAATCTAACACACTAATCTCTAAGATGACTGTTTGTACAGCTTGATTGTAGGGTGATGCATGCTAGTTCCTGTTGGACAGGTTTGGTAACTGCAATAATTATCATAGCTCTTAATTAACATATGCTTCATGCAGTTTCTATGCATCCATATAAAACAACATTTGCTCCTTTATTCAAAAATACTAAAATGTGTAAAGAAGTTTCAGTATTTTATTTTCCCAGAATGAACTGATATTTGCCATTGATTGGCATAATGCCACTTAAAAATGTATTTCTTCCATTGGTATTAGTGCCAAAATCTTCTAAATCGAATTTTTTTATTTTTATTTTTTTTAACTATGTGGACTTTCATGCCTTAACCTCAGAACTTGCTTCTGTCTAGCCATTCTACAACAAAGACCTAACTGATTTTACAGAGATCAGTTTTATTTGGCACAAATTGGCAAGTTCTTCTCTGTGCTGGTACTCTGAAACTCTGTGGCCAATGGGTTCTTGGTCATCTCCAGGATCCACATACTGAATGTGGTCAAATGGCCAGTTCAAGAGTGTAGGTGATACCAAACTTCTTTCATTTGACAGTATTGAAGTCTCTGATAACTTTAAATGTGTTGACGGTTTTTTATAAATACCAAGAAAGTATTGACACAATGCAATCTTGGAGAAGAAAGAGATCCTTTGAATTCAATTCTAATGTTTAAGACAGAAGCATGTTTTTTTAAATCTTGTGAAGACTATACTTACGTAAGTCTTATTCTTTGGAACACTGAATTTATGGCAGTAAAATAAGCACAATGATAAATACTTAGTCTTATTCATTTAACAGAAATGAAAAAGGTACCAAAGATGAGTGTGGACTGAATGCAGAGATTTGTTAGTGGCCCTATGTAGTTTACATTCTGTGTACTATGACCCTGATGAACTTTAGTTACAGATGTTTTCAGATAACAGTGGCGATGGAAAAGCAAGCACTGGGAGAGATACACATGGAGAAGACGGAAAGGTCAAAGGCCAGTATCCAGGATCAATATTAGCAATAACGACATAAGGTAACTGCCAATCGCATCAACGCATACTGAAGTCTCTGTAATGTAATAACCGCCTCTTGACACCATCCTCCAACCTTTGAAGTAAGAAGAATAGACTCTTTGCTGCTTATCTTTAGTTCAAAAAGCAAATCGAGTCACCAAGAGTTATAAATGAAGCTAGAATTTCTTTTATCACTGATGACGTGTACATGGACACCAGAAAGCGGCTTATTGCGAGAAAGCGGTGTATTGTGACAAAGTAGTGTTCCCGTTTAAATACACTGGAAAAGTGGGTGTAAAAGATGAAGCGAGGAGCAGTTTTTCCTTCTTCAGGTCAGGCTTTATTTTCCCCTCCTGGCGACACCAATTTACAGTTTACCTTCACACACTAACCTAACACACACAGCTTTCATAAACAAACTTTTACTACTAGAAAAATCTTTGCTCGGCTCCGTATCCAGTCTCTCTCTCGACTGAGTGTTGTGTCGCTCTATTTATGCCGCTCTCCCCGTGCTCACTGAAATTAGAGACAGGTGTTAGACATAATTTAGCTCAGGTGTAAGCGCCCTTACCGCTTTCTCTCTCCGGATAGATGCTTGACCACTCCCCCGCTGCCACAGTGGTGTACTCTTTACTCCCATATGCGGCTCGGTTAGTAAGCAGCTTTCTCCACAGCAATGAAAATTCCCTGCAACACTTGTTTAAATTACAAACATGGCATTCAATTAAGACTTCACTATTTTATTCCTCGTTGGTTCTCTTTATTTCTAGATATTCTAGAGTTGTTACTGTGTTTGTTTCCTTAACTTTCTATCATGACCTGCTGCAGAATTGTGCTACAATAGTGGGATTTCCCTCTTACATAAAACTCTGGGATTCCCCCAGTGTACAATCACATATAAGCAAATGTGAGGGATCGTCGATATTTTACATTGGTGTGTATAAATGGGTATAATTTATAGTGTATGAGCTTTTCCCAATGTACTCTTACTGCAAAAAACCTGGAATAAACCGTTTACTTAAGTGCATGTAAAAGTGATCATTGTATTGATAGCAATTGCTACCTTTGGCCTTGGTCACACTATAAACCCAGTTCTATGTATTACATTTAAAGTAGTAGTTCACAAAAAAATAAAAAAAAATAAAAATAATTATTTACTCATGTCATAACCTGTACAAAATTTAAAGAATCATTCTGCAGCACTTTTACATTTCAAGTAATTTTACCACAGCTCAAAAAATGACATATGCATAATAAAAGTAGTCCATATGACTCATGCGCTATATGCCAAGTCTTCTGAAGTCATAAGACAGCTTTGTGTGAAGATCAGACCAAAATTTCTACAATTCACTGATTATTTTCCCCTCCACCTAAGCTGTGAAATTTTATTTGTGATTACATTCATCTTAAAAAATGGCGTGCAGCCACAGTATGAGAGAGAGAGTCAGTCACACAGGATGTGTTCTTGACAGTACTATCTCGAGACAAGATTTTCAAAGTTACAACTACTTTCAACTTGACATAGCTCCTAAATAAGCAGCATACCAGTGAGATGCTCTATAAGTTTCCGTCGGATCGCAAGAACTCATCCTTTGAGAACAGGACAGATTAAACAACTCGCCTGCAAAATGGATTCCTGTTAAATGTAGGCTTATGGAAATGAAATAAAAAAACAAACAATGTATTGACTTCTAAAGACTCTTTTTGTATTGTTTAATTAATGCTTTATACTCGCTGCCACAATGATGCAATATATTTCAATCTAATTTATAATATTATGTACTGTATTTGTATACATTTTTGAAAAATAATGTATTATTTATATTGAATTATCTTTTTTCGGGGATCTTTCTCTGAAAATATTGATATTTGTGATTGATTTGATTAATCAACTAAGTAACTGTAAAAAAATAAGTAAAAAAATAGCCCTTCCTGCATGTGTCGTGAGTGTACATGACATGCCAGTTTGAATATGTGGGATGGAGAAGGAGATTTTAAAGCTGCAATGGAATGAGGGATTTTCCGTGAATAACCAACATTTTGGTCTGTTCCTCACCCAAAGCTATTTTATGGCTTCAGAAGAAGTCTTTTTGGTGGTCATCATGAACTGTTCCAAACTGAGTATGGAAAAGAGCGGCTTATGTTCTGCAGCTGCAGGAATGTTGGCTGGAGGAAGCATTCCTATGGGAATGTAGCTGGATTTCCTGAGAGGAAAGTAGGCAGAAGGAAAGGAGATGAATGGGAAAGTGGAATGGGAGGATTGTTGTTTTACTGTTCAGAATGGAGGGATTATGCAATCAATGAGGTTCCTCCCAGGTGATTCATTGATGGATATGTGGGAATTGGAGTTGACACTGATTCTTCATAATACAGGACTGTTCCTTCCCTCCCATAGATGATTACACAACCTGATTCACATTAACTCCTACCAAGTTTACCTGTTTAATACTGGGCTTTCAGTTCAACAGGAAAATTATGCATCCATGCTCTTTTTATTTATCTCTCCAACTTGCATTGATTCCCAAACAGTGGGACCAACAGCTATATCACCATGTAGCTCTAGACTGGTTACCCACTGAAGCTAGGGTTGAGCCTGATCAGTACCTGGATGAGAGACTTCCTGGGGAAATCTAAGGTTGCTGCCACAAGAGGTGTAAGTGAGGCCAGCAGGGGGTGCCCACCCTGCGGTCTGTGTGGGTCTTAACACCCCAGTATAATGACTGGGACACTATACTGTAAAAAGGTACCATCCTTCGGATGAGACATTAAACCGAGGTCCTGACTCTCTGTGGTCACTAAAAATCCTAGGGCACTACTTGTAAAGAGTAGGGGTGTAACCCCGGTGTCCTGGCCAAATTCCCCACATTGGCCCATGTCAATCATGGCCTCCTAATATACCCATCCCTGAATTGGGTATATAACTGTATTCTCTCCTCTCCACCAACAGCTGGTGTGTAGTGAGCGTACTGGCACAATATGGCTGCCGTCTCATCATCCAGGTGGATGCTGCACACTGGTGGTGGGTGAGGAGAGCCCCCTGTTCAGTATGTAAAGAGCTTTGAGTGGAGTGTCAGAAAAGCGCTATATAAATATCTGATTTATTTATTTTTTTTGGGGGGGGGGTTTTCCCCTTTTTCTCCCAATTTGTAATGCCCAATTCTCGATGCGCTCTAAGTCCTCGTGGTCGCATAGTGATTCGCCTCAGTCCGGGTGGCGGAGGACGAATCCCAGTTGCCTCCGCATCTGAGACAGTCAACCCGCGCATCTTATCACGTGGCTTGTTGAGCGTGTTGCCACGGAGACAAAGCGCGTGTGGAGGCTTCACGCCATCCACCGCGGCAACCATGCTCAATTCACCATGAGCCCCACCGAGAACAAACCACATTATAGTGACCACGAGGAGGTTACCCCATGTGACTCTACCCTCCCTAGCAACCGGGCCAATTTGGTTGCTTAGGAGACCTGGCTGGAGTCACTCAGCACGCCCTGGGATTTGAACTAGCGAACTCCAGGGGTGGTAGCCAGCGTATTTTACCACTGAGCTACCCAGGCCCCAACTTGTATGATTTCTTGTGATTTTGTCATCTCGTACTATTATTTCAACTTGTCATGAGATCGGGCAGATTCTTACATTAGTTTGTTTATTTATTTTTGTTCCCATATTGGGGTGCATTATTGGCCACAGAATAACACTGTTCACTATTCAGAAAGTACCATATAATATAATACAAAACCATATAATACTATAAATACAGGACATTAGAAGCTATTCATTGTAAACATCCATGGAACCAAAGTATGTCTGTTAATTGGGGTAGGGATAGTTTTAGTTCTAACTCACTCTACTTAAAGGGTGTAACCATGGGCACAGAGCAGACACACCCAACAGCGCAAGACAAACTCACCCGAAGGCCTGTTTGATTTACCCATTGCTGTGGCAACTGTCTTGCGTGACTCTTATTGCAAAGTGTGAGTATGTCTGAGTCAAATCTTTCTCTTTCATTCTATTAAGAGGGCTGATCAGGTCAAACCAGTCCTCCTGAGTCTACTCAGTCTAGCAGTGTGAAATGCCATCAGCTGAACTGACAGTTTATTCATGCTTTGGATTGTATAGAATGGTGAGCTTATGGTTTTCAGTTGGGAAAATCCCATAGACTTCCTTTACAAGGAGGGAGCCATAACATATCTATAGGGACCATAATAGCATAGACTTGGCGCTACTGATGAGAGTTCTAATCCCTTTGTAACCAGGAATTAATCACGTTCACATTATTATTGACAAGTGTGATTCAGTGGTTGCATTTTCCCTACAAGTAATATTTTTTTTTCTCCACTGACGGTTAGGTTTAGGGTTGGGGTTTGGGTTACAGTGCATGGTTAATAAAATATGTACTCCTGTTGACTGCATTACATCATTAACAACTTAAAATACGACTCGCTTTTCGTGCAACTCTGTGGACATTTCACCTGGAAAAGGAGCTCACACATGTCCATATGCTCAACAACATTTCCAGCTTCAGCCACTGAGAAGTGGTTAGAATTTCAGTGAGCACAGACCGATTTCAGCAGCAGGACTTTCAACCTACAATTGCTGAATTCACAGTGAGATCAGCCTAGTTTTTGATGACCTTTTCAGGCCTCATTAGTTTCGTTACAATATAATTTATTTACAGAAGCCCCATCTTTGATTTTTGATGGGAATGACAAGGCTGTGTTGGATAGAAGTACAGTCTCTTCAATGGGTTGTACAGTTTTTGAAGTGTTTTTGGATCGATCTGCTAACAAAAAAATAAAACAATATCTTTCCACGAAATTTCAGTAAACAAAAAAACTCTAGACACCCTGAGTTGTGGAAAATTAGATGTGATCTAGGACCTTTTTGATAGCTTTATACAGTGCATGTCATTGAAGAGACTGTGTCTGTTCCTCACAGCCTCTCATTACCGTCAAAAATCAAAGATGGCATTACTGTGAATAAGGTTTATCATATTAAAAAAGTGGTTCAAAAAGCTGAATTTGTTTGTTTTGCATCTGGGCTCTTCTTCACTGCTATTGACTAAGTCAACGTGGCCCTGTAGCATCAGTCTGTTTTCAGAGTTTCAGCAGTAACTGTCTTGCTACTGTTATCATAAACACTACATACCATTGCTCCTCATTTGACACAGGAAGTGGTTTATAGTTAGCGCTCTTCCTGTTGTGGTTCAGAACACTGAAGGGAGCCATCTGTAGTCACTGAAACCCTGTAGCAGGCCATAGTCATACTGAGCTGTTACTGATTTGAAAGAGAAGTAAGGGCTAGATCTGTCATGCCTAACAACGCCTAATAACAGGCCTTTAGAAAACTCACTAAGCCACAGGCAATTACAAGCACTGAGGTGATTTAAACAGCCTGTGCCAAAAAAACCGAAGATTTCATACAAAGGTGTACACTACAGTCTTCAAAGACAAAGGACAGCTGGCTCTAACAAGGATAGAAAGAGATGTAGCAGGCCAGATGTACAACTAAACAAGAGGATAAGTACAGCAGAGTTTCTAGTTTGAGAAATAGATGCCTCTCATGTCCTCAGCTGACAGCTTCATTGAATTCTAGCCACTCAACACCAGTTTCATTTACAACAGTAAAGAGAAGACTCAGGGGTGCAAGCCTTATGGAAAGAATTGCAAAGAAAAAGCCACTTTTGAAACAGAAAAACAAAAAGAAAAGTTAGAGTGGGCAAAGAAACACAGACATTGGACGACAGATAATTGGAAAAGAGTGTTATGGATCTTAACCCCATTGAGCTTTTGTGGGATCAGCTAGACTGTAAGGTGCGTGAGAAGTGCCCGACAAGACAGCCACATCAATGGCAAGTGCTACAAGAAGTGTGGGGTGAAATGTCACCTGAGTATCTGGACAAACTGACAGCTAGAATGCCAAGGATCTGCAAAGCTGTCATTGCTGCACATGGAGGATTTTTTGATGAGAACTCTTTGAAGTAGTTTAAGAAGTTCTGAACATTTTATTTCAAATTGTAATAGTAATTTTTCATGTTATTAATGTCCTGACTATACATTGTGGTCAATTGAATGCCACTTTGGTGAATAAAAGTACCAATTTCCTTCCATAAGAGCAAAATCAATACATTATTCCAAACTTTTGGCCGCCAGTGTATATGCCAGTAGTCATCGACAAAGAGTCTAATTCAAATAGAAGCCACAGAAAGGAAGGGAGAAGGGAGTTGACTCTTTACACTGGCATTAAAGATGCAGAGTAAAAGTGATCTGAGTGGCTGGCATAGAATACAATTATTATACGGAAGTGCCAGACTGTTTTGGCTAGTGGCTTGAGAAAAGGGACCCCTCGACTGCCAAGCATTGGTGGACTGTGAATGGAGAAAACAGTGTCCAGTGGAGAGTTTTTTTTTTTTTTTATTATTATTTTTTTTTTATTTAGCATGCTGTGCACTGAAAATAATGTAGCATACATTTTTAGTTGTCTCCATAATATGCAGTTCTTTCACCATTAAATCTTGTATTTATTTTGCAAATCTATTTATGTCCCCATACCCCCACAGTGGCTTAAGTTTGAGAGTTTTCACACATAAAAACTTTGAGTAGATTGAAAAGTATGCTTGTGCAAGCTTTCTTTAAAACAAATTCCACTTAGTTTAACATTTTTGTTATGCAATCTAATGCTATGATATTCATACATTTTTAAGTGCAACTTAAATGATTTTGCCAATGTTTTTGCCACTGTACATGTAAGCATGTCAATCAGTTACACTTTTTTCCTTTGGCCATAACGCATAATTGTCTCATTTTCCAATGAACAGGAAGAGAAACTAAGTTGTAAGTTGTATTTTCCCTGTGGACATGTTGGTAAAGTGTTGGCAGACCTACAGGTGGAAAACTGCTACACACAGTTTAATTTGAGCTGTCACTTTTCAAAGGGGTGCATTGATGAGTCAGTGGAAATAAAATTATTTCTGCAGCATTGTATGCGTGCAAGGCTCCTTGTATCTGTGATGATTCTCAGTGTTGACGAGTAACTAACGTAGAGTACTAACGTAAGAATATATATATAGCTTCACCTTTGTTAATTTTTATTCATAGCTTGCAGAGTAGTTAACTTCTTTAAAAAAAAAAAAAAAAAAAAAAAGATTAGCTTGACTCTACTTTAATTACTTTAAGTTATTGGTTGCTTGTAGCTTAGCTACAGTTTCAGAGTAGCTTCCCCAACAGTGAATCTCAGAACGGTCTGAGCATTTAATCAGTCAGTTTGATAGGTTGGTTTGCAGTATTGTTTTAAGCACAGCAGCCACTTATATATGTTAAACTGACAGTTGGGTGAATTACTGTTTAATGATCTTATTGACCACTTCCTTCATACTGTGGGTGAAGTTTCATGGTTTGATTTTAACTGCAGAACCCTAACGCTCTCATGCACACAGAGCATCATCAGGCTTTGACAGGCCCTGGCACACTTCCTAATCAGCAGCAGTCTGTGTATGACAGGAGCTTTAGTTCTGTCCGCTGTACATCGCAGATGCATCCCTGAAAGGAAAGACGGCTCTTTTTTTTAGACGTCAGCCACGTTATTGCTGCAGTAGTTTGTAACTTATTTGGGGCTCCTTTAATTCTAGTCATTGAGCTTGAGTGTCATTCAAAATGTAATTACTGAAAATTGAATTATACATTCATTTTAATAATACATTCATTTTCTCAGTATGAAATACCCCAAAACATGTTATCATACAACATAAAGGATATTTCCAAAATATTACATGATAGTAATATATTAATAATTAATGTTTGAAGTGCCACCTATAGAAATGCCTATTTATACAATATATACTGTATATAATTTCATTTAGTCATATTATGTCATTATGACAATGTCATATATAAATTATAAATTAACTTTTATAAAATGTACATGTATGACTTTTATATAAATATATAATAAATATACAGCTCTGGAAAAAATTAAGAGACCATTGCAAAATTATCAGTTTCTCTAGATTTACTATGTGTTTGAGTAAAACGAACATTTTTGTTTTATTCTATAAAGTACTGTCAACATTTCTCCAAATAAAAATATTGTCATTTAAAGCATTTGTTTGCAGAAAATGACAACTGGTCAAAATAACAAAAAAGATGAAGTGTTTTCAGACCTCGAATAATGTAAAGAAAACAAGTTCCTATTCATTTTTAAACAACACAATACTAATGTTTTAACTTAGGAAGAGTTCAGAAATCAATATTTGGTGGAATAACCCTGATTTTCAATAACAACTTTCATGCGTCTTGGCATGCTCTCTACCAGTCTTTCACATTGCTGTTGGGTGACTTTATGCCACTCCTGGCGCAAAAATTCAAGCAGCTCAGCTTTGTTTGATGGCTTGTGGCCATCCATCTTCCTCTTGATCACATTCCAGAGGTTTTTAATTGGGTTCAGGTCTGGAGATTGGGCTGGCCATGACAGGGTCTTGATCCAGTGGTCCTCCATCCACACCTTGATTTACCTGGCTGTGTGGCATGGAGCATTGTCCTGCTAGAAAAACCAATTCTCAGAGTTGGGGAACATTGTCAGAGCAGAAGGAATCAAGTTTTCTTCCAGGATAACCTTGTACGTGGCTTGATTCATGTGTCCTTCACAAAGACGAATCTGCCCAATTCCAGCCTAGCTGAAGCACCCCCAGAACATCACCGATACTCCACCAAATTTCACAGTGGGTGTGAGACACTGTGGCTTGAAAGCCTCTCCAGGTCTCTGTCTCACCATTAGACGAACAGGTGGAGGATCGGTGATGATCTGGGGGTGCTTCAGCAAGGCTGGAATTGGGCAGATTTGTCTTTGTGAAGGACGCATGAATCAAAATATAATCAAAATATAAAAAATGTATAAAGTTATACAAAAACAATATAGTCCACATTTTGTCCTGCTTTATGAAAAAAAAAATCTGATTATAGGGCTGTTAATTGTTTTGAAAGTATTAAACATAGCTTAGAGAATTATGCCTATATTTTGCTATAACTTGTGTTGGAGTAATAAAATTCATCCGTTGTATGTCTTCTTTTTGTTTTGTATTTGCAATTCAGTAAATTCCTCTTCCTTTCATTCCAATTAAACATCCTGTGGGGAGTGGCCAATTCAATTAAAATTCTAGCTTGTTAATTAAAAGGGAACCAATTCTTAAATTCAAAATTTTTCCAAAGTCTTTCAGACAAATCAGTCCAATGGCGCCCATTTTTGGAATGCTCTATGGCAGCTATATTTCTATGTAAACAAGCAGCATACAAGAGCAGGTCCTATCTACTTGAATGGAGAAAGGACTGAAACTTCCAAAACGGTTGGTCAAGACTACGATTAAAGGACATATTTCAAATCAGCAGTAAAATCTGACAACACTGGAATCCTAAATTGTGCTTCTTTACCTCAGATTACATTAAAAAAACTAAACTTTCCCAGCTTGTATTGCTAATACGCATGCACATTCTCGAGCTGATTGACAGGAGTGTCTGTATCTAAAAGGTGTTTGACTCTTTTACCTGTAAGGTTAGACTCTGTTTACCGTTGGGCATTCCAGTTTCTCCCATTCATTTTAATAGAAGTGTCCCATCTCTGTTAAATAGTCATTGATTTTGCCCAACTCTGCAATAAGATAGAGTATTTTATTTATTTATTTTGGCAGTGCAAACCCAGCTCGGTTTTATCAAACTGTTGGATGCAAATACTCTCCCTTACCTTCTATACTCCCCCAAATATGCAATAATTGGGCTAAAACTTCAAAGTATTTTACTCGAAGAGTCATCCAGTTCTCATTTCTGTTTTGTAGGCTATTTCCTGAAGCAGCAGTTTTTTCTACAGTAAACAATGGCTTTAGTGTAGTCAGACTTACAGGCAGACAGTCTTGGGTTTAAATGCCCTTTACGGCTGATCTTAGGCCAATGTTATTGTTTGGGCCATAACAGATAAGGCCATGATTGGGTGTGGTTACACTGGCTGTAGTAGGTAAGGTTTAAAATGTCAGTATTTGGATGGATGTCCGCAATCAAAGCCTTTTCTCGTGGTCTTTTTAAGGTGTGGTCACTGTGTACATCACAGATCAGTCATTTTATTTTTGGTTGATGTTTGTGTTAATAGATTTAGAGTGATGCTTGCCTGTCCAAAACTGGCTGCCATGATCCTAGGGTGTTGCAAGTGGTTGCTAGGGCGTTGCTTATTGGTTGCTAGGTGCTAGGTGATCTCCATAGTCTCAGCCCCAGACAGCACTCCCACGGTTACCCACAGTCTGTGCTCTAACCGTCTGATGCACATAGTACACAGAACTGGAAAGTGTTTTCTCAAGCCACTCAGTGCAAATCTTTTTGGATGGCTTGATGAAACTTCCATGAGTAGAAGCACACAGGACTTTTCATCAAACAGCCTAAAACAAGTTGTGGTCACAAGGTTCCATGTTAACGCAATGAGCACTTTTGAAATGCGTTCTGCTGGTTCTTACCTCACAGGTAGGTCCTTTAAGTTGTCTTGGAGGGGAGCGGTGTCCAAGTCACATCGACTAGCTACTGGGGAACCTCAGGGTTCAGTGCTTGGGCTCCTCCTCTTCTTGATTTACATGACATCACTAGGATCTGTCATTAAGGAACATGGCTTTTCCTATCATTACCTACCGATAACACACAACTCTACCTCTCATTCCAGCCCTGACGATCCTATGGTTGCTGCACAGATCTCCGACTGCCTGGTGGACATTTTGTGTTGAATGAAAGAACACCACCTCCAACTCAACCCAGCAAAGACTGAACTTCTCGTTTTTCCAGCCAGCCCAGCTGTTCTTCATAACTTTTCCATTCAACTAGACTCATCCACAATAACACCATCCAGGACAGCCAGAAATCTCTGGGTTGTGTTTGATGATCAGTTGAACTTCACAGACCACATTGCAAGAACAGCATGATCATGCAGATTTGTGCTGTATAACATTAGGAAGATCAGACTCTTCCTATCTGAGCATGCTACACAACTTCTGGTCCAGGCTCTTGTTATATCTAGACTGGACTATTGTAATGCTCTTTTGTCAGAACTTCCTGCATGTACAGTCAAACATCTGCAACTGATCCAGAATGTAGTGGCACGATTAGTCTTTAACGAGCCCAAGAGAGTGCACATCACAACTCTTTTCATCAAATTGCACTGGTTGCCAGTGGTTGCTTGCATCAAATTCAAGGCATTGATGCTTGCCTACAGAACAACCACTGGCTCTGCACTCCCCTATCTACACTCGCTACTTCAAGTCTACTGCCCTCCAGAAGCTTTAGATCAATGGGAATGGCGCCTCAAGGTACCATCTCACAGAGGCACAAAATCACTTTCCCAGATCTTCACTTCATCCGTTCTTTGTTGGTGGAATGACCTTCCAAACCCACCCGAGCAGCTGATACTTTAGCCACCTTCAAGAAAGATGCATCTCTTTCATGAGCATTTGACCCAATCCTACTAATGTCTTCTTTCTTCTAAATAAAAAAACCACAAAAAAAAAAAAAAACAACAACAACGTCTTTCACTTTCCTCTCTATTTGTGCTTCTCTAAGTAATTTGCAACTTTGTAAGTAAGTCGCTTTGGATAAAAAAAATCTGCTAAATGAATAAATGTAAATGTATTGAGGACAAAATAATCACCAGATTTATCCAAGTTTGCCAGGATGTTGACACAATTTTATAAAGATATTCAGAGTTTTGTGTAGAAAGTAATAAGGATATCCATGGGCAAAACTGCATATTCTGCTTTGTTTACTTTATGTTTGTGACGAGGTTTTGTGTGCTTTACTTTCACTCTCTACACATTTTCCACTATTTTCCCATGTGGTTTCTGTACAATCACTCGTGGAGACTGCCTCGCCAATATACAAAGAATTTCTTTCCCCATGTCTGTCTTTTATTATGGAATAATTACATTAAACGGCTCGTAATGACAACTTTACATGTCAGTTACAGGGCTTTTCCTGTCTACGTAGTAGGTTCTTGGCCAATTTTAGCTGCTATACAGTCCAGACCTTTGTCGTTTTCAGAGGTGGACAAAGTACACAACTCCATTACTTGAGTGAAAGTACAGATACTACTGGTCAAACATTACTCCATTACAAGTGAAAGTTGTAAAGACAGATTTTTACTTAAGTAAAAGTACAGAATTACTTGGTTTTAAAAGTACTTAAGTATCAAAAGTAAATTTCCTTTTTTATGTCAACGCATTGTTTTATTATTGTTGCATTGCTGTATGTAATACTTACAATACCTTATGCCTCTGAAGCAACCTACTGATTACACTGACTAGCTTGTAGTATCTGTGGAATAAAGAGCTTTTAGAATGTTACAAACCTATAGAAATGAAACAACTGAATTGACAAAGAAGACATAATCATCTTCATTTTTTTATTTCACACTCCTAATCACCCCCACAAAAGCAGTATGGTAGTGTTCTCACACAGCTCTGGCAGAACATGATAACTGCTCTCTCTGGCTCAGCGGCAGCACCAACGCAGATCTGAATGTTCCGATATGATTTTTGTCAAAGGTTTAAAAGACAGGCGAATCGTTAGCATTTTGGAAAGTGATCGTGTGGGTGTTTGAATAAAAATCGTGATCTTTTTATGATTTAATCGTGCAGCTCTACACATAACTATAGTAATTATGCAAGGTAAAAAAATAAATAAAAAAAAACTATAAAAGTTACAAGATATTAACTTACTTATCTCTTAAGCTCATTTACATTTGAATTCATGCTTTTGCATGCTAACTAACATCATTGTCGAACCTTACCCATGCTTTAGCGGTGTATCCACAAGGCTATGGCAACTAGGCGGGCAAATCCATAGAAAATAATTTGACCGACCATACTTCATACTGAAACTTTAGCTCTATAGCACAGATAATTTCAAGCTTTCACAAGAAATTAAAAGTTTACATACTTCAGTATGCTTCCGCAGGTTGGACAGCAAGTTTTTGAAGGCTGTGATATGGTTCGTTTTAGGCAAACAAAGCAAACATTTAAAACGAAACAAATCTTTAACATTTTCAGAAAACTGGAACATATTTTCTAAGTATGGCTTAGCACTGCGCCGAGGAACTGCCGTCTTCCATTTTGCCAACTGATCAGTGTTCAAAAAATGCTGGGAAATCATTGAACTTCATGACACGTGACCCTACAAGAGTAATTATTGATAGGCTGTCTGTCACCTGCAAAAAAAACCAATCAAGTTTTAGAGAAGAAAAAAAATCATCCACTGATTTTCAAAGCTGCTACATAGTAATGACTTTCTACTCGAGGATCTTGATAGAAATGTAGTGGAGTGAAAAGTACGATATTTGTCTTTCAAATGTAGTGAAGTTAAAGTCACAAGTTTCCAGAACAAATAATACTCAAGTAAAGTACAGATACTCAAAAAGTGTACTTAATTACAGTACTCAAGTAAATGTATTTCGTTACTGTCCACCTCTGGTCGTTTTAGTCAAAGGTCTGTCTAAGCAAGACTTGGTGATCCCTTACTTGCCAAAGTCATAAGAGCCCACCCCTATGTCTCTAATGATATTTGGTCCGTAGGTATATCTCTGGTCCCTTCTTCAATGTAATTCTGTAGCACAGCATGTGAGCAGAGCGAAAGCGAAGCATTGAGCAGAGTGGTGATAATTCCACCTGAGCGGAGAGCACCTTTTTGAAGATTCCACTCCGCTTGCTCAGGCCGCTCAGTGCCAATCAGTCAACCCAGAATGCGCTTTGTGATATGCTGGTTTGGGAACCTGCAAAATAGGCAATAGGCCTGAGGGAGTTCAAACATTGTTTTAGTGTATTTGCAAACCTTATAGCCTATATAAATGCAAAGTATAAATTGAAGTTAAGAACGAGGAAATTGAAAGGGAGTGTGGAGAGACCGTGAGAATTAGCAAATATTCCTTTTGGAATGCGTCACATTGCCAGAGAGCAAGAGGATGTGCTATGCGAACATGGTAGTGCAGCAAAAGGTGAGCTAGTAGGCTACACTACCATTCAATATTAAATTAATAGATAAGTAGATAGTAAGGTATCTTGTTGTTTTGCAATCACGACAGTGCAGCAGCCAGCTAGATACAGTTCCGGTTCTGCAGGGTTATGAACATTAGAGCACCCTCAATTGAATATGTAAGCTTGATAATCCTGTACATTGGCAAAGCATATTTCCTTGAATCCCGTCGAACACACACAAAAAATCCCTGCATCAAAACTAATAAACATGTATGATCTTGCAGATCAGTGTTTCCTAATTTGCTGGTGGAGCATTCTGATTTCATGCCTTCATTGTACAATTGAGCATTTGATTGGTAAAGATTTCCGTTCTCACATAGAGAATTCATAGCAGAATTATCTCACTTAATCGACCACCTCTTGCTTTTGATTTCTGCTCTGGGATAAAGTGGCACATAACTGCTGGTCAGTTTCCCAAAGCCAAATCCACACCTTAATGATAAGTGAAACGTAAAAAAACTGACTCTAGATTAGTGGTTGCAGATAACATCTTCCGACATCGCTTGCTGCATTCATGCGCAGAGAAAAAAGCTATAAATTATTGTACATTAGGAAAAAAAACTTTTCTTAAATGAAGGCAGTGTAATTTGTGAATTAAATAATTTTTATTGAACACAAAATTAGGATGAGATTTTGTTTTCATTTTTCATTCATTTTAATTTAAAGACCTAAAGTCTGATAGCATTATATCTGTAACCTATTAATGTATTAAATCTACAGTAGCCTAATAATCATTCCGTGGAGACAACTGAAGGTCAATTATGAATTTAAGCGCACACGCATGGAGCGGATTATTGAGTTGAGTGTCACACCACTCCGCTTCGCTCATGTGCTCTGTAGTATTAATGAATTTATGAATTACTTGAATTATGGTGCATTGTATTTGAGTGTAGATGTTAATGTTGCCAAGGCAATTAATATGGTATGGTTCACCAGTGAACAAACAATGTTTTTGCATTGTGAATGTGTGTGCGCACATTTTAACACCCGGCCTGCAGTAGTCCCGTTTTAATATTTCAATAGTTTAATTTTTGGGTAAACCATCCCTTTAATGGATGTGTACATGTGGGTGTATATATGATTTTGATACAAATCAATGTGTATTATGAATACATCTGAAAGTTTCTCTCGCTATATTGGATTATTTCCCAGCAGTCACCTTGATTGATGTCTAATGAACCATGAGGCACAGTTTTCACTGTCCTAGATTGTGTGCTCAGATCAGAGCTGCTCTGAACATCTGAATGAATCAACAGCCTATATCATACAGTAACTTTGAACTTTTTGCATGATTAAGCCAGAGAGAGGAAGTGTGGGTTTTCCCATAGTAACTGTTGCAGGGGAAGTGAGGCATGTTCTGGGTAAAAATGCGTCATATGAGAGCATTATTGAGCCATAGTCATTTTACATAAAAGCATGTGGCTAAGAATTTTTTTACTCTGAATACAAATGACCTAATCATAATTTTCATAACCAATCTTCATTTGTCTTTATTTCATGTAATTCATTAAACACCTCATTGAACATTTGAATATTAAGGAATATTCATGCACTTGCTCTACTGTGTACTATCGTTACAGTCGGTACAGTGCCACCTGTTGGTTGCATTGGGAAAAGCCATAGTAAGTATGTCTAATGTAGGTTCACTACCAGTCATAAGTTTGTACACACTTATGCATAGCCAGACCTTTGATTAAAACGGCAAAGGTCTGATATATAATGCAGCTTCAGTTGACCAAGTACTGCCCATTTAGACAGGAAAAGCCCCCTATCTGACATGTAAAGCGATCAATCACAGTTGGTTTAGTCATCATGAGCCGTTTAGGGGCGGGGTTATCAGAGATATCATTCCATAATAAAAGACAGTCATGGGGAAAGATAGAATTAATATAATGACATGCGAGTCTCCGTGAGCGATTGCACAGAAAAAACATGGGAAAATAAAGAAAAATGTGCAGAGTCTAAGTAAAGCACAGAAAACCTCGTCACAGAGTAGTTCACTCACAAGACTAAGCAAACAAAGCATAACTTGCAGCTCTGCTCAGTGGTTGAGGCTCTAGGTTGCTGACCAGAAGGTAAGGGGTTCAAGCCCCAGCACAGCTAAGATACCACTGTTGGGCTCTTGAGCAAGGCTGTTGACCCTATCTGCTCCAGGGGTGTGGTATGATGGCTGACCCTGCACTCTGACCCCAGCTTAGCTAGGATATGCCAAAAAAAGAATTTCACTGTATATGTTCAAAACATATAATGTGTGACAAAAAAAGTCTTTGGCTATGTGCCTCAAACAAAACTTTGAATATCTTGTAATAATTTGATGTCACTAATCTGGCAAACTTGAACAAATCCGGTGTTTATTTCGCCCTCAGTAGAGCTCATTGTATCAGTGCAGAACCTTGTAAATACAATTCTGTTTCCAGGTGGACTGATGAAATTCCTGTGCACTTCTACTCACAGATATTCCATCAAACCAGCCAATCAAATGTGTGCTGATAGGTTCGAGAAAGCGTTTTCCAATTTTGAGTGCTATGTGATCAAGGCACTTCATAGGGACTTTAAAGGGTCATAAAACCCCCAAAACACATTCGTTAAGAAGTTAAGAGTTATGTACAAGTTGCACATCATTGAAAACAATGACAGCACTCATAATGTTTAATACTAAAGGGAATGTGGTTAATTTAGTCAAACCAACATTAGTGCATTATGTGCCTTACTGAATGTGATTTTTTTTTCTTTAGAAAAAGAGGGAGGTAATCAACATTATGTCACAAATGCAGTCAAAAGTGTTTAACTTTTATTAAACTGAAACATTCCTTGTAAGAATAAATATCTATGAATTTATGTTAAGCCTCTAAGCAGTCCTGGTTTTGGTGGCAATGACTGCTCTCACTTTTTTCACAAAAATTAGAAGAAAATATCAGAACTTCTGATTGCAAATTCTTGTTGCAGAATTAGATAATGTCATCCAATTGTTGTATTTCTATTTGTTATATACATCTTCATTAAATAGCTTCAACGTACAGTACTTAGCAACTTTTTTTTGTTAGTAGCTTGTAGTGTAGCTAACTACTTTTTTTTTTTTTTTTTTTTAAAAAAGAGTAGCTTGACTGTAGTTGAACTACTTTAAGTTCTGAGTAGCTTGGGAAGCTAGAGTTTCAAAGTAGCTTCCCCAACACTGGAAAATCCATGGGAACTCATCTCAGGATGTACAGTTGAAGTCAGAAGTTTACATACACTTGGACTGAAGTCATTAAAATGAATCTTTTAACCACTCCACAGATTTAATATTAGCAAACTATAGTTTTGGCAAATCGTTTAGGACATCTACTTTGTGCATGACACGAGTAATTTTTCCAACAATTGTTTACAGACAGATTGTTTCACTTTTAATTGATTTTATAACAATTCCAGTGGGTAAGAAGTTTACATACAATAAGTTAACTGTGCTTTTAAGCAGCTTGGAAAATTCCAGAAAATGATGTCAAGCCTTTAGAAAATTAGCCAATGAGCTTCTGATAGGAGGTGTACTGAATTGGAGGTGTACCTGTGGATGTATTTTAAGGCCTACCTTAAAACTCAGTGCCTTTTTCTTGACATCATGGGAAAATCAAAAGAAATCATCCAAGACCTCAGAAAAAAACTGTGGACCTCCACAGGTCTGTTTCATCCTTGGAAGCAATTTCCAAACACCTGAAAGTATAAACACCATGGGACCATGCAGCCATCATACCGCTCAGGAAGGAGACAAATTCTGTCTCCTAGAGATGAACACAGTTTGGTGCGAAAAGTGCAAATCAATCCCAGAACAACAGCAAAGGACCTTGTGATGATGCTGGAGGAAACAGGTAGACAAGTATCTATATCCACAGTAATAAAAGTCCTATATTGACATAACCTGAAAGGCTACTCAGCAAGGAAGAGGCCACTGCACCAAAACCGCCATTAAAAAGCCAGACTACAGTTTGCAAGTGCACATGGGGACTTTTTGTAGAAATGTCCTCTGGTCTGATGAAACAAAATGGCCATAATGACCATTGTTATATTTGGAGGAAAAAGGGTGATGCTTGCAAGCCGAAGAAAACCATCCCAACCATGAAGCATGGGGGTGGCAGCAACATGCTGTGGGTGTGCTTTGCTGCAGGAGGGACTGGTGCACATCACAAAATAGATGGCATCATGAGGAAGGAAAATTCTGTGGATATATTGAAGCAAAATCTCAAGACATCAGCCAGGAAGTTAAAGCTCGGTCGCAAATGGGTCTTACAAATGGACAATGACCCTAAGCATACCTCCAAAGTTGTGACAAAATGTCTTAAGGATAACAAAGTCAAGGTATTGGAGTGGCCATCACAAAGCCCTGACCTCAATCCGATAGAACATTTGTGGGCAGAATTGAAAAAGCATGTGCGAGCAAGGAGGCCGTCATGGTTACTGGTGTAACCTCCGTTCCCTGATGGAGGGAACGAGACGTTGGTGTCGATGTAGTGACACTAGGGGTCACTCTTGGGAGCCTGAGACACCTCTGGTCTTTGATAAAAGGCCAATGAAAATTGGCGAGTGGTATTTGCATGCCACTCCCCCGAACATACGGGTATAAAAGGAGCTGGTATGCAACCACTCATTCAGGTTTTACGCTGAGGAGCCGATATAAGGTCCGGCCATTTCAGCAGGTAGTTCAGCGTTGTGGCAGGAGGGACCAACGTCTCGTTCCCTCCAACAGGGAACGGAGGTTACACCAGTAACCATGACGTTCCCTATCTGTCACTCACTCGACGTTGGTGTCGATGTAGTGACACTAGGGGTCCCTATACAAAACGCCACAAGGCTGAACTGTGTTACGTGAACTGGCGGTGTGTGGTGAGCAGACTTGCTGTGTGCCTCATAGCCAGCACACCAGGTCGACACGTAACCTCCCCCAACACAGTTATGAGTGTCGAACGGCCCTTTTTGGGGACAAGTCGACTACCCAGAGATAGAGACAGGCTTAACCCAGTCATGGCCTCTTTCCCCTTCTCTTTTTCCACTCCCTAAAAAAGAAGGGGGATTATCCGACTGGGCCGCCAGGTCTAGTCGGGGGGTGTCCCTCCCAAGGGGAGGACACCGCGGAGACCACACCTCGCCCCAAGAGAGGGGGGATATTTAAGTGGAAGAATACATCACATGGTCTTTCCAACCATGTGGAGAGCCTTCAAGGTAGATCCTACCCAATGGGGGAGGAGTTACTACAACATGGAGACTGAGGGGCTCTGCCCAAGGAAGACGCAGTTTGCCAGTAGGAAAACGAACTAGCGGAAGATATAGATCGCATGGGGTTAGCCTTACAGGGAACCGCCACATGCGGAGCACCTACCCCAGAACCGGGCTCTTAGTTAGCGCGTGTACTGGGCCGGCAGCGAGTCTCTCCGAAAACTCGACTGCCACAGGGCTCGGAGGAAGTCAACCAGGGAACAACTTTTGTGAACACTACTGGGAATTAACAGCGCACGTCTTCAGCTCAAAAGGAGGTGGAAGGCGCTATGTGCAAGCGATACACCCGGCCGGCTATCCCGGGCTTATCCGCTTGTGTTGCGTGCCACTACCTGGGATGAAACCGGTTCCACCCGGAGGTTGTAGAACCTTGCAAAGGTGTTGGGTGTTGCCCAGCACGCTGCTCTGCAATGTCTGTTAGAGAGGCACCTCTGGCCAGGGCCCAAGAAGCCGCTACACCACGGGTAGAATGGGCTCGTAGCCCTACCGGGGGCGGCATGTTTTGGGCGAGACATGCCATAGTTATGGCGTCAATGAGCCAGTGGGCGATCCTCTGCTTGGAGACAGCGCTTCCTTTCCGCTGTACACCAAAGCAGACAAAGAGCTGCTCAGAGATTTTAAAGCTCTGAGTGCGATCCAAATAGATGCGTAAAGCGTGCACCGGACACAGCAACGACAGGGCTGGGTCTGCCTCCTCCTGGGGCAGCGCTTGCAGGTTCACCACCTGGTCCCTAAAAGGAGTGGTGGGAGCCTTGGGCACATAGCCCGGTCGGGGGTCTCAGGATCACGTGAGAATAGCCCGGACCGAACTCCAGGCACGTTTCGCTGACAGAGAACGCTTGCAGGTCACCTACCCTCTTGATGGAAGTGAGCGCAGTCAGGAGGGCAGTCTTCAAGGAGAGTGCCTTAAGCCCGGCTGACTGCAAAACTCAAAGGGGGCTCTCTGTAGACCCTGAAAAACTACAGAGGTCCGATGAGAGAACAAGGCGTGGCCTGGAGGGATTCAGCCTCCTGGCGCCTCTTAGGAACCTGATGATCAGATCATGCTTCCCTAAGGACTTACCGTCGACTGCGTCATGGTGTGCTGCTATGGCAGCAACGTACACCTTCAAGGTGGAAGGGGACAGCCTCCCTTCCAACCTCTCTTGCAGGAAGGAAAGCACTGATCTGACTGCGCACCTCTGGGGGTCTTCCTGATGGGAAGAACACCACTTAGCGAACAGACACCACTTAAAGGCATACAGGCGCCTCGTAGAGGGAGCCCTAGCCTGAGTGAACGTGTCTACCACCGCAGGTGGGAGACTGCTTAGGTCTTCCGCGTCCCATCCAGGGGCCAGACATGGAGATTCCAGAGGTCTGGGCGCGGGTGCCGGATGGTGCCCCTTCCCTGAGAAAGAAGGGCCTTTCTCAGGGGAATTTGCCCGGGGGGAGCTGTCACGAGGAGCGTGAGGTCCGAGCACCACGTCTGGGCGGGCCAGTAGGGTGCTTACCAGGACGACCTTCTCCTCGTCCTCCCTGATCTTGCACAGGGTCTGTGCGAGCAGGCTCACTGGGGAAAACGCATATTTGCGAATGCCAGGGGACCAGCTGTGTGCCAGCGCGTCTATGCCGAGGAAGGCCTCGGTGAGGGCGTACCAGAGCGGGCAGTGGGAGGATTCTTGGGAGGCGAACAGGTGCACCTGTGCCTGACTGAATCGACTCCAAATCAGCTGGACCACCTGAAGGTGGAGTCTCCACTCTCCCTTGAGGGTAACCTGTTGTTACGGCGCGTCCGCCGAAGTGTTGAGGTTGCCCGGGATGTGAGTGGCTTGCAGCGACTTGGTGCTGCTAACTCCGTTGGAGGAGACGGCGGGCGAGTTATGACATACAGCGGGAGCGCAGACCGCCTTGGCGGTTGACATATGCTACCGCTGCCGTGCTGTCTGTCCGAACTAGCACGTGCTTGCCCTGGATCAACGGCCGGAACCTCCGCAGGGCGAGCAGAATTGCCAGTAACTCAAGGCAGTTGATGTGCCAACACAGCTGCGGACCTGTCTAGAGGCCGGCGGCTGCGTGCCCATTGCCAACAGCGCCCCAGCCCATTTTGGAGGCGTCTGTCGTGACCACGACGCGCCTGGAGACCAGTTCTAGCGGAACACCTGCTCGTGGAAACGAGAGGTCGGTCCAAGGGCTGAAAAGACGGTGACAGACCGACGTAATGGCCACGCGGTGTGTCCCGTGGCGCCATGCCCGTCTCGGGACTCGAGTCTGGAGCCAGTGCTGAAGCGGCCTCATATGCATCAACCCGAGCGGGGTGGCCACCGCCGAGGACGCCATATGCCCCAGGAGCCTCTGAAAATGTTTCAGTGGAACCGCTGTTTTCTGTTTGAACGCCTTCAAACAGGCCAGCACCGACTGGGCGCGCTCGTTCGTAAGGTGCGCCGTCAAGGAGACTGAGTCCAACTCCAAACCGAGAAAAGAGATGCTCTGAACCGGGAGGAGCTTGCTCTTTTCCCAGCTGACCCGAAGCCCTAGTCGGCTGAGGTGTGAGAGCACCAGGTCCCTGTGTGCGCATAACCCGTCTCGAGAGTGAGCTAGGATTAGCCAGTCGTCGAGATAGTTGAGAATGCGAATGCCCACCTCCCTTAACGGGGCAAGGGCAGCCTCTGCGATCTTTGTAAAGATGCAAGGAGACAGGGACAGGCCGAAAGGGAGGACTTGTACCGATACGCCTGACCCTCGAACGCAAACCACAGGAAGGGTCTGTGTCGAGGAAGGATCGAGACGTGAAAGTACGCATCCTTCGGGTCTACCGCCGCGAACCAATCTTGATGCCGGATGCTCGCTAGAATGCGTCTTTGCGTCAGCATCTTGAACGGGAGTCTGTGTAAGGCCCGGTTCAGTACTCGCAGGTCCAAGATTGGCCGCAACCCACCGCCTTTTTTCGGTACAATGAAGTAGGGGCTGTAAAACCCCTTCTTCATCTCGGCTGGAGGGACAGGTTCTATCGCGTCCTTCCGTAGGAGGGTAGCGATCTCCGCGCAAGGTAGCAGCGTTTCCATCTTTCACCAAGGTGAAGTGGACACCGCTGGACCTGGGTGGATGCCCAGCGAAGTGAATCGTGCAGCCGAGTCGGACGGTCCGGACCAGCCCTCGCGA
This sequence comes from Myxocyprinus asiaticus, assembly GCF_019703515.2. Taxonomy (NCBI): domain Eukaryota; kingdom Metazoa; phylum Chordata; class Actinopteri; order Cypriniformes; family Catostomidae; genus Myxocyprinus; species Myxocyprinus asiaticus. The sequence continues at coordinate 12,546,318 of NC_059360.1, read as the reverse complement.
CGGACTGGAAAGCGCAAGCCATGCATCCGAGTTCCGCGCAAGGGGGACCAAAGGGACAACGCCATCGGATGTACCGGCGGGCGGGGCCTCGCGGCGGGGCGGAGCTTGAGGTGCCACACCACATCGTGGCCGTGCTGAGTCCGAGGACATCGAAGCACTTACCTGGCTCCTTGTGACCACCCCCGGAACAGCCTGGGACGGGGGAGGAAGAGGCCTGTCCTCATGACCCGTGGAGACTGTCACATCGGGGGCGGATTTGTGCCACAGCTGGGCGCTCAGGGCGGGAGACCGCTGCTGGAGCGCCAACCTGCCAAATGGAGTGGTGGATGGTGGTCGTGATGCCAGCCGTACACTCCGAATATGTGACCCAGGGAACAAGGAAACCACTCTTGCGGAGCTCTTGAGTACTGCAGCCACTTGGGCATGCAGCACAATTAAATGCAAAAGGTAACAAAAAGAAGATCTGCTTACCAGCTCCAGAGCAGCGGGTTTCGTTGTCCCTGGGTCGCCCGGGGGCGCTTCGAAGACCTCCGTGGGTTCTTCGGTGCCGGCTGTGAGACGGGTGGCGTCGGCTTCCTGCGGTGGGCTCCACGCCGGGGCCGGGCCGGAGGGGCGGGCTGCGGCGGAGCCGGTGCAGTCACTGCAGGGGGACGCCCTCGGCGATGAGTAGATGGGGGGATCTTGAGCCACGCCGGGGCAGGACAAGCCGGCTAGCATCCATCTACTGCTCTACCATCGAGAACTGCTGGGCAAAGTCCTCGACGGTGTCGCCGAATAGGCCCGCCTGGAAAATGGGGGCAGCAAGGAATCGTGTCCTGTCGGCCTCACCCATCTCGACCAGGTTGAGCCAAAGGTGGCGCTCCTGGACCACTAGTGTGGCCATCGTCCGCCCGGGAGACCGCGCCATGACCTCCGTCGCTCGGAGAGTGAGGTCGGTCGCCGAGCGCAGTTCCTGCATCAATCCCGGGGCGGAACTACCCTCGTGCAGTTCCTTTAGCGCCTTGGCGGACTTGCAGGAGAGCCATGGCGTGCAGGGCGGAGGCGGCTTGTCCAGCAGCGCCGTAGGCTTTGACCGTCAGAGACGACGTAAACCTACAGGCCTTGGACGGGGCTTTGGGCACCCACGCCAGGTGGCGGCGCTCTGCGGGCATAGGTGCCCCGCGAGCGCCTTTATCCACCGGGGGATTGCCGAATAACCATTGGCCGCCCCACCATCGAGGGTAGTGAGAGCGGGGAAGCTGAAATGATCGGGACCGGGCAGTAAAAGGTGCCTCCCGCGACCTTGTCAGCTCTTCATGCACTTCCGGGAAGAAAGGAACGGGGCGGGGCGTGGCTTTGAGCGGCGCCGCGAGCCCAGGAACCAATCACAGAGCCGCGAGGGTTCAGGGAAGAGCGGTGAAATCCACTCTAACCGATGCTCGCGGCTGTCCGGGAAAGCATGTCGTCATCTCCGCGTCAGCCTGTGACTGGGCGATCGACCCCGAAGGGAGGAGCCCAGCCGAGGCTTCCGACTGGACGAGCCCGCTCTCCGATGCTGCGCTCGAGAGCTCATCACTTTCGCGGGCTCCGAATAAGAGGTCAAACTCGCCGTGAGACGAGCCGGCGGACTCACCCGGAAGCCCAATCGGGGCAGATGAGCGTGCTGGGGAATGGGAGGTCCGCGGGGGGATACCCAGCGGAGGCGGTCCCATTGGGGTCCCCAAATCGCCCCCAGTGCTAGCCGCGCTGGCCTCAAACCCGTGGGTAAAAGGACCGAGGCGGGAGCCTCTGGGGTGGCTCGCTTCCTTACGAAGGCGAGCCGCGACCACAACGTTGCCATGGACACATTCTCGCAATGAGAATGTGACCATCCACGAACGCTGTCTCCGCGTGAGCAGTGCCCAGACACGAAAGACAGTGATCGTGACCGTTAGAAGGCGAGAGATAACGAGCACAACCAGGAATAACACACAATCGGAAAAGCATCTTTATAAAGACGCGTCTTTAAAAAGACGTTCCGTGTGTGCGCTCTTTTAGAGAAATATATACTCTTTTAGAGGGGAAAAATGCTCTTTCAGAAAATATACTCTCTAGTTTTTCTGCCGAAGCGCCCAGGGGCATTCTCTGCAGTGCACCAGTGCAGAGGAGGGAGAAGCCGCTGAAATGTGCCGTCAGATCCAGCAGGTGAATGAACAGTAGTATTCAGCTCAATGAGCATGACCGTTCGGCTCCGAAGAGAAAATCTGAATGAGTGGTTGCATACCAGCTCCTTTTATACCCGTATGTTCGGGGGAGTGGCATGCAAATACCACTCGCCAATTTTCATTGGCCTTTTATCAAAGACCAGAGGTGTCTCGGGCTCCCAAGAGTGACCCCTAGTGTCACTACATCGACACCAACGTCGAGTGAGTGACAGATAGGGAACTACAAACCTGACTCAGCTACACCAGTTCTGTCTGGAGGAATGGGCCAAAATTCCAGCAACTTATTGTGAGAAGCTTGTGGAAGGCTACCCAAAATGTTTGACCCAAGTTAAACAATTTAAAGACAATGCTACCAAATACTAACAAAGTGTATGTATACTTCTTACCCACTGGGAATGTGATGAAAGAAATAAAAGCTGAAATAAACAATTCTCTCTACTATTATCCTGACATTTCACATTCTTAAAATAAAGTAGTGATCCTAACTGACTTAAGACAGGCAATGTTTTCTATGATTAAATGTCAGGACTTGTAAAAAACTGAGTTTAAATGTATTTGGCCAAGGTGTATGTAAACTTCTGACTTCAACTGTAACTCATGATATTTAATGAGAGAATGCACAGTGTGCAGAGCTGTAACAAAGGCATAATGTGGCTACTTTGAAGAAGCTAAAATTTTAGGAGTAATTTTTGAATCATTAGTTTTGTTCATCATTTGTTTAGCATTTTTGTCACTATGTGATTCCTATACTTACATTTGTGTTTGGTGATTTCACAGTTTTGCATTTACATTTTTATTAAAGAATGTGGAAAATAATAATAATAATAAAGATGATTAGGTGTGTCCAAACTTTTGACTGGTAGTACATTGGTCTTTAGATGTTATGTGAGTATACCTAAAAACAACAACAAAAAAAAAAAAAAAAAAAAAACACTACAGCTAATATTTGGTTACTGTTTCCTAAAGTTGGGAATTTTAGTTGAAAAATATCCTGAACACAAAGAGAGAGTACAATAAAATACAAATTAATCACACTGTTGTGAGAACTGCTGCTTTGCATATTTATTCTTTTTTTATTTTTCAATTTGTAATTCTTTTATAAATTTATATAAATTAATTTGTGATATATTTTGGTGTAAATGTAATTTTTATTTATTTATTTAGGTATTTCTGTGTTATAATGTTACCAGATTAATCTGTTGGTTTATCTAGGAATTTACTGCATTTTGTGTGTGCATGATGTGTTTATATTTAAATGGGTATGACATGGACAGTGAGACTGATGTAATCAGTGGAATTAAGACATAGCGCTGTTCAAGCAGCCTTTGTAAATATGATTTTTCAGTGACTATAGATTATGCACAGTGTCAACATCCCAAAACCTAACAGAATACATTCATGGGATTTCATTGGAAAGATGATGGGGTCTTATGATGGGGTTTAACCCCATCAGAATTCATGACCTGGCAGTCCCCTGCAGGGTGCAGAGATGGTTATTAACAACAGCTGATGTCTAGACCCTGAGGGCTCACTGGTCACATTCTAAAGCTCAGTGTTGTAGATACTAACCGCTGTCCATCCGAAATGTTTCTTTTCATGAATCTGCAATCTGGTCTGCAGTGGTGGAAAAAGTACTCAATTTCCATACTTAAGTAAAAGTGCAGATACCACAAAAATGAATTACTTAAGTAAAATTCATCCATTGAAAAAGTACTTTAGTAAAAGGTACCTGGTTTTAAAAATACTTAAGTATCAAAAAGTAAAAGTACTACAAATTCAGATCCGTTCATCTTTTAAAATACAACCCAAATACGATCTACACCGATCAGCCACAACATTCAAACCACCTGCCTAATATTGTGCAGGTCCCCTTCGGGCCGCCAAAATAGCGCCAACCCACATCTCAGAATAGCATTCTGAGATGCTATTGTTCCCACCACAATTGTACAGAGTGGTTATCTGAGTTACCGTAGACTTTGTCAGTTCGAACCAGTTTGGCCATTCACTGTTGACCTCTCTCATCAACAAGGTGTCCACAGAACTGCTGCTCACTGGATGTTTTTTGTTTTTAGCATCATTCGAAATAAATTCTAGAGACTGTTGTGTGTGAAAATCCCAGGAGATCGGAAGTTACAGAAATACTCAAATCAGCCCATCTGGCACCAACAATCATCCATGCGATTATCTAATCATTGTGTGGCAGCAGTGCAGTGCATAAAATCATGCAGATACAGGTCAGGTGCATCAGTTAATGTTCACATCAACCATCAGAATCGGGAAAAAATGTGATTTCAGTAATTTGGACAGTGGCATGATTGTTGGTGCCAGATGGGCTGGTTTGAGTATTTCTGTAACTGCTGATCTCCTGGGATTTTCCACAGAACTGCCGCTCACTGGATGTTTTTTGTTTTTGGCACCATAGTCACTAGAATTTACTCCGAATGGTACCAAAAACAAAAAACAACCAGTGAGCGGCAGTTCTGTGGATGGAAATGCCATGTTGATGAGAGAGGTCAACAGACTGGTTGTCTATTATTCTAAAAATCTTAATTTGTGTTCAGCAGAAGAAAGAAAGTCATATACGTTTGGGATGGTATGAGGGTGAGTAAAAGATGAGAGAATTTTCATTTTTGGGTGAACTTTCCCTTTAAAAATTTTTCTTCAATTTTCAAATGCTTGTTTTACTTTTGTATAGTTTTATTTATTTATTTATTTATTTTTTGCTAGGGAAAAAAGCCTATCTAGGGACCTGAGATGCAAATTAGCATGTGCTATAATCTCTATGTACAATGCTTTTTAGTTGTTGTTGTTGTTGTTTTGTTTGTTTGTTTGTTTTGTACTCTCCCTATACAAAGAAATAAATTATTAAAAAAAAAAAAAAATAGTTCAGTGTACAATATTCAAAGCAGAGGCATTTTATTCAGAAAAACAGCTATAGTTCAAATGAACATGAACAGAATATCATTAATTCAAACAATAATATCAATAATTGTATTATGTATAAATTCAACATAAATACTTATTCTGTCTCTGAGCAATTACCATTTTTAATAATAGTTACTACATTACAAGCTATTAACAATAGGGCCTACACTAAAGTATTAGCCTACCTTTATAAAAAAATATATATAATTATCAGTATTAAACAGCATTTAAACAGATAAACCAATGTAAATAAATAAATGTAAATAAATTAATCGAAAACAGTGGTGAACTGCAGCATTTAACTAAATATTCAGCAACAAATTAGAAGACGTGAAATATTGCGTGGTGTATTCTGCGTGAAACTCAAATGAATCGTCCTTTAATACAATTCATGTACATGAATCCTCCGAACAAACCAAATCACTAAAATGAACCGAACTTCACAATGCTTCATCTGAGAGGGAGAGGGCGGTTTAGGAAAGTTTCATTAACATGAATTGTCCAAACGAACCGATTCACTTACATGATTCAGACTTTCTAAAGACTCATATAAAAGAGCAGTTTACACCAGGTTCACACATTCTCCGTGAGCGAGGCAAGAGCGGCGCGTTTTCGTTTCGGCGCCCATATTAACAGATTACACCTTTCCCACTGCAAGCGTGAGTCACAGGGTGACTTGTCCCAGGCACGGCAGTGAGCAGATAGTTTCGGTGTTGAGCTTATTTTTGCCACGCATCTCACGCTGAGCTCAGCGGCTCTGGGTGCAGTACAACACTAAAATAATCAGGAGATTATAGAAAAGAAAATCTCAGATATTCAAACTGAACCTATAGTACACTACAATTTATATGTCTGTATGCAAGTAAACTCAATAAAATAACTTAATAAAGGAAAGAATTAATAAACTGCCAGACCCATTGCCATTCTGTTTATATAGGTGTTCAGTACTATTAACCAATCACAACCAAGTGTGTTGATAAACATGAAGTGCACGTGACAGCCCACTGTTGTCCTTGAAGCAGCAATAACCTCAGCTTATTATGATCTCATTAAAGAAAAAATTTGGCATAGGATCCCATAGATAACTTTATTTCCTGCGCAGAGGCGCTGCTGTTTCACGCAGAAGAGATGCGGCCAATGTGAACGTCCAAAGCGACGCGCCACTCGCACCTCGCTCACGCTATGCTCACGGAGGATGTGTGAACCTGTCGATAGGAGAACACGTTTGATCAGTGTGCACATAAACAAGTGCATTTATGGGTGAGCGTGTCAGGAAAGTGTTCCATTTCTGGGACATTTTGCGAATGAAATTTTATCTCTCTAGGACAGGCGGCCAAAACTGGGACGATCCCGGGAAAACATGAGCGCTCTTACAGCACGCGGAGACATACGCACACACAAATGAGAGTTTCAATGCAGCCAACAAACAGCTTGAGGCTATCAAATTGAGTCAACACTATTGAGTTGGTGCTACCGGTCCAGTAGAAAATATCAAAAGCACACGGCACCCAGTTTTCCATTCACCATCATTCATAAATTAAGCAAAATTATATGGTTAAAAAAAACACCTACTGTCATTATTCCACAGTATCTTAGAAGAGTCCTCCATTGTTTCTGTGTTCCTCATATTCTGTGGCATATGTACAGTAATAATTACATTTAGACCGTCAGGTTTGTACACAGCTAGGGTAAATTATATCTCTTATCTGTGTGTTTGGAACCACATTTTGGCAGTTCAGTGCACCTCACTGCTCTGATGAGCGCATGCGCTGTGTGTGTGTCCTTGCGCTGCTGTCAATCAAACAAACAAACAAACAAACTGCGCTCTAATTATAAGCTGCTCCCTTTTCGCAAATAATGAAGCATACTTTTTTTTAATCCGGGTAACGAGTACGAGAGGGTTTGTATCAGAATAAAAAGTATTTGTTTGGCTAAAAACTTTAGCGAAGTAAAAGTAAATTTGCAACAAATGTAAATACTCAAGAAAGTACAAATGTATCTACTTAAGTACAGTAACTAAGTATTTGTACTTCATTACTTTACACCACTGCTGGCCTGGAATCCCTTATTCATATAGATATCCTGCCCTTTGTGCTAGCCTTTACTGAGGAGGTCACTGAGATTATGATACTTAAACTCCCAGGTCATCAAAGGGTTGAACTTTCCAAAGTGATGTCAAGCACAGGGCTAATCAAGATCATTTCTGAATTCTAAGGAAGTTTAGCTGAAACTCATGATATTGTGTTAAAAGGATTTTCCACATTCAGGTTCCTTAGAGTCGGATATTGCATTAAATACACTACATATGACAATGAAAATACATTTGATGTGGCTAAAGTGTCCAAGGAAAAAATACAAAAGAAAACAATTGAACGTACTACATGTGCAGTGGCTTGGGGAGCTCTGCCCTGTTCTGTTGTGACAACATATGTGTGATTGTTGTAAGAGGCCCATGAATGAATAAGGGTAGTCTTGCGTAGCCAGACCTTTGACTAAACAGCAAAAGTCTGGAATGTAGTGCAGCTTATTATGACAAAGGACCACCCACATAGACATCTGACTGACATGTAAAGCGATCAATCACAGTTTGGGCCAAATGTGCCATTTAGGGGCAGAGATATCCAAGAATAATAATACGATAACAATTGACCAGTGTGAAAAAATAAATACAAATAATGATAATGGTGCAGCAGTCTCCACAAACTATTGTGTAGTTATACTAAAAATATAATAACAGGTGTTATCTGTCCATTTGCTGTATTTCATTTATTTACTCTCATGTAAAGCGACTTTGGGTTCAAGAAAGGCGCTATATAAAATAAACGTATTATTATTATTATTATTATTATTATTATTATTATTATTGTGCTCTCACACTCTGGATCTTTCAATTTGTGTTGTGATGTCCAAGCATGGCTGTTTGTTTTGGTAAACTACTGCCCTCTTCTGTATGCAAACAGTAACTACAATGTTACTGTTACGAAATTCACTTCAGTTACTCCTGGAGAAGGCCAGTTGAACAAATGACATGAGCATCTCCCACAGTGTGAACCTCTCTTCTACCATTGAGATGATGATTAAAGAAATGAATGACTGTTTGCAGAGGTGGAAAGTAACGAATTACAACTACTCTCGTTGCAGTACTTGAGTACATTTTTCACATTTTTTGACTTTTTTAAGTATAAATAAATAATAGTCCTTTTACTTTTACTTGAGTTGATTAAAAGTATTCAACTTAGTTACAGTTATTTTTCTCAGTTATTTTTCACCATAATTACAAAATACAAAAAGTTTTTTAGGAAGAAGAAATCGGCATGTTATAAGTGCTAAATCTGTTTATAAACTAAAACACACTGTGCACAACATCATGAGCACAGCAGCTTGCATAAACTACCACCGGTGTCCTCTCTTCTCTAGCTTCTCCAAGATATTCTGCCCTGTCAATTTACAAGAACTGTAATACTGTGATTTTCTGCATATTTCATTTTATTCTGGAAAGGAGCCGTTCATTCAGGTATGAGGGAACCGTCATACCGTCATACCATCTGAACCACTGATCAAACTTCACTTGTTTTTAAGGTAGGCAATGTTTTAACTGTGTCAAACATTCACACAGTGTAGTTTGACATACTGTATATGTGGGGATATCTTGTTTACTTGCTACTATATGTCTAAAAAACAACAACTTTGAAATACCTTAGAAAAATACAATGCCAATAGTGTCAGAAATTAATGCAGAAATACGTCAGTTGACAAAAATATCCCCGAAATTCAAAATACGGGGGCAAAAAATGCCCACGCAACGAGATCCTGTATTTTATTAATAATATCTGATACAGTTTCAATTACATACATTGCGATCTTCTTTTGAATTTTCACAGAATATAATTTTTTTTCCTCGCACCATTGTGCGCACAGACGGGCTCTTCACTTCTATCAATCCGCATCAGTTCACCCCTCTTGTTCAAAATAAACTGTCCTAGCGGGTAACACTCTCTCTTACGGTGCTGTACTTCCCTGCCCTGTGCTGCTGTTAATCTGTCTGAAAAGCCTCACCTGCTACAGGCTAAAAGTGCGCAAGGGATGGATGTTATATGCTACAATTTATTTAATAATAATATCTCAATATGTTAAATAACCAAAATGTTAATTACCTCCCCCCCATCCCCCTTGGAAACTACGCCCCTGACTGCAATACAATAATACATATACAGAACAACCACTTTTAGTGTATGAATCAATCATATCTCTCACTAAACACTGTGTGAAATGTTTATTTTTGCCTTATTTTATTCAGCTGGCATGCAGGAGTTAATAACAGTTTGCTTAATCTCATTCCATATCTGGATAATTGCTGCAATATCATAGAGGATAAATTTCCTCCTCTATGATATTGCATTATATTAGTTTTGTACAGTATTTTAACTTAATAGCTGAAATACTTGGACATACGTGAATGAGAATAAACCTGAAACAGGAATGTGTTTCAGTCAAAATGCACATTATGTAGTTTAGAGACGATTTGGAGACTTTTAGAATGTTACAAATGGCTACTTCTATTTAAAAAATGTTTTGAATTCTTTTCTCCCCAATTTGGAATGCCCAATTCCCAATGCGCTCTAAGTCCTCATGGTGGCGTAGTGACTTGCCTCAATCCGGATGGCTCAGTTGCCTCTGTGTCTGAGACGTCAATCTGCGCATCTTATCACGTGACTTGTTGAGCGCGTTACCGCGGAGACATAGCGCATGTGGAGGCTTCATGCTATTCTCCGAGGCATCCATGCACAACTCACCACGCACCCCACAGAGAGCGAGAACCACATTATGGCGACCATGAGGAGGTTACCCCATATGACTCTACCCTCCATAGCAACCGGGCCAATTTGGCTGCTTAGGAGACCTGGCTGGAGTCACTCAGCACGCCCTGAATTCGAACTTGCGACTCCAGGGGTGGTATAAATGTTGTATTCTTAAAATGTTCTGTTTGTCCAAGAATCCTCTTGCAGCAATGCAGGTCGTTGGCATTTAGAAGCTGCTAGTTTAGGACCTGTGAGGAGTCGGTTTCTCAAACTAGAGACTGTGATTTACTTTTATTTTACTTTTTGTTGTGCACCTAGGCCGTCCACTTCCCTGTCTATCCTGGTTAGAGATTTCTTTCCAAACAGTAATGCATGGATGGAATAGCCTCAATCTCTCTAAAACAATAGACTTAAGAAGAAAATAGAAATTCCTAAGAAATTTCTTTTTTAAAACCAAAATCTGACTTGCAAGTGTTAAGCAACTCATAAGAACTCAATACTTCAGCAAATGGGGAAAAAGCCCACTGTATTGTGATTTCCACATAGAAGCGCAACCATTTTCAATTGTTCTAATAATAAGAAAATTTTCCAAATTAGCACTTTAGAATGCTTTTGTAAGGAATTGGTGACACAGTATATGTTTGCATCACAGGTAAAGAAAAATGGAATAAATACCACTTAAAACAATTATTTCAAACCGTAATATTAATTTGCAATTAATGATTTTGCCAGTATTTTTGATCAATTTAATGCATCCTTGGTGAAAGGAAGCATCAATTTCTTTCAAGAACAAAAATGTCTTTGTGTTCTAAAAATGGAAGTGTATATATTATACAGTATATAATATAATTTTCATAAAGTACCTTGTAACATAATTGAGTAGTTTTTCAGCAAACTGCTTATTTACTCTTACTTGAGTCATAATATTTCTCAGTACTTCTACTTGTACTCAAGTGAATTATTTCTTAAGTAGCAGTACTTTTACTTAAGTAAAAAAATCAGTACTCTTTCCACCACTGGCTATTTGATATGTCATCTAGAGTTTCATGGCATGCTCTTCATGGTGGAGTCATTGCCTCTTTTATGACAGTTCAGTCAAAAACTGTCTTTACTCATAATGCCTGTTGAATATTTATTTTTACAGTTTTTGAAGCTACCTACTTTTGCCAAGTCATTATAAGGGTGTGATCCATAAACTATAACCTCTGCTGCTCAGTTTGTCCTATTGTGAGTGTAGTGCACTGTAGCTGATCACGATAAGAAAGCATCTGCTAAAATAACACAAAATCTATAAAGTAAATGTTCCAGTCCCATATTTTGCTCAAAAATCAAAAGAATACAATAAGAAATCACATTTTGCTAACTCTAGGCCTGCTTGTAGGACCATTATCATTACCGCAAAATAAAAAAAGAGTCTCGTTCTCATATCATATGTATTTATACATCATGGTTGTACTGCCTTTTATTTATGCTGATTTTGTATAAAACAGATAGAAAAAATTATTGTATTATTGTATTGAGAATCATCATTGAATATAAAGAAGGGGAAAATGTCCTGAAAATAATGTTGCAATGCAAACATTTTAATGGTCCCTAATGAAGGGTTAGTGTTTTTTATGCAAAATCTAATTTATTATTTTCTTTAGATTTTGCAGTGAAGTATGACAGAATACCTTCTTGACAATCATTATGAAATGTACCCCCAATACGATAAAACCTTATCAGGATTAACAAAGGTTGAATACAGGCATAAACAAAATGAATACAGCACATGCAAACTGTGTTTGTAGTGTGGAAACAATTCAATTAGACTTTTCCTTTCACCTTAGATTATAGCTCAGTATTGCAGTAGTGTCTTAAACTGGCCTTTGATAATGACCTCATACATACGTCATCACATTTTTCTCTCTGGATTTACTCTTTGTGAAGATGGATAGTATGAATGTTCCACATTCATTAGGCTTGTAAGTGGATGGTATAATGAGATACTCTCCTGGTTCAAGCTTGAAGAATTTCATAACATTCCTTGCAAAGATAAAAGTCCCACTTTCTGCCACAGGACGTCTGCTTTTGAAGAGCCTGGCTGAGGACTTCCCTGCATCAACATTTGTCTAAATGGAAATAAAATAAAAAACTGTATTTAAGAAACCAAACTGTTATATTAATAATTTGTAATTCATTTATTTACAAACCGAAAAAGTCTAACACTCGAACACTTTTGAGCTCATCAGAATAACACAATTTATGAGTTGCACAATATGAAATTTTATATTTTACTTGCCTCTGGAGGTATCTGTAAAAGTAGAAAAAAAAAAAAAAAGAGAGAATAAAAACACCATATGTTAGTAAAAACAGAATAACACAGATCCATTTTACCACACTACAGTTTTGTTGATACTGACCGCATAAACAGAGAAGCCAATGGCATAGTTAGAATTAAGACTTCTGTGTCTCTCCTCATGTTTCTGCATCAAGGACACCAGTATGTTTTCAGGGCACTGCCCAGTAGCAGAGTCCTCACTGATCCTCACCCGAAACTGAGGGTTGGTCCAGAAAGTGTCTACAACACATCCAGTGAATTAGATCTCTGTGTTATGCAGGCCTAAATCATATGCGTATCTTAAACTACTATTTTTGCTAGTGTGCAATAACTGGTGTAAACATCAGAAAACCAAAGCTCTACTTTTGATTTCATGGGGTCTTTAAAACAGACATGCCATGCAGTGGGTCACTTTAGCTTTTGATGAAATGGTCAGTTGTCACTAGGTTGCTGATGATTTCACTCGCTCCATTCTGAATGGCCTGAGCATATTGATATTAGCTACCTCTATTTTTTATGCAGCCACCAGCTGTGGTCCCAGCATCCCAGCTGCCATTGTAGCATGTAGACGTCCAGTTGCATTCAGAAGAACCATCCAGAAAATCAGGGTGGAGGCAACAAATATCAAGGTCTTCAAAGCTTTTGGTGAAATCCTCTATTGACATCCTACAGTCAAATATGTGTCACTGGTAACATATGATTTAAGTTTAAAATGGCAAGAGATCATTTCTGAAACCACAGTTAATGCCTACCAGAACTCCCCATCATTGGCCAAAGAACGACACCTGGATTGATCCTCTTTACTCACTTTGCTCCACAACGGTGATCTGAAAGTATAATTACACAAACAGATATTACAAAGGACAAGGTTACTTTAGCTCAGCAAATAGCAAGAGTATCAAAGAATCAAAAATTAAGTATTGAAAGAACTCTTGGTATAGTAATTGTAAATCATTTAGTGTTACAAATAAAAAAAATTACAATATTTCAATGTTGTGATTTGTCAGCCTATAGCAGTTGTTCTCAATTGGTTGGTCCCAAGTCAAAAATGGGTTGCAGGTCTGTTCTGAGAAGGTTGTGGATAGCAAGGGAAATACTGTATGCAAAAACTATCTTATTGCTTATCAGGAGGTGAAAATTATTTTTGCAATTCCATTTGGTGACGCTTGTGTCAGAGAAATAGCACAGTTCAGTTTTAATTATTGTGCACTTCTCATATTCAGCAGCCTAATAGAATATCTATGATTGTTCTGTGTTAGCCTGGAAAAAATCACACTTCTGCGGCTGTTTATAAATTTACTAAATTGTCCAATTTTCCTACTCTGTCATCTTAATTATTCATGCATATTCGTGGGACTATGCATTTCATGGTAGTATTAAAAATGTCCAGTTTTTGATTTCAAGCAGTTTTGTTGCTTTTTTATGATAAGCAAATTTGGTACTGTGTTGGGCCACCAAAATCTGGGTCCTGAAGCAAAACTAGTTGAGAATCACTGGCCTAAAGTTTCATATCTGACAGTGGCTCTTACTTGTCACTCCAGTCACCAATCCACTCGCCCTTTCCCCATGGGTTTAACACTCTCACCAGCTTTACTGGTTTTCTTTGGCATGTTACCTGTAAAATACACCATGGCATTACAATTTCAGTGCAAAATACTTAAGGCCAAAGTATACTTCGGTTGTCCACGATTCTGATTGCTCCGCGCACAGTATGCGTGACATAAATTTCGTCATCATCACAGTCTGCGTGGACTGTCCGCATACTGCCTTGACATTCCCAAGTTTATCTGTCTGCATCCTGCTAGATGACAAAGAACACCCACTACACCACACACCGACTCCAAGTAATGCCCTCCTTGGGTCATAAAGCGATTTTATTGGCTAAAATAATTTTTTTAATTCTATGCAATCGCTGTATTTGTCATGTTGTCTTACTGTATAAATCTGACAAATAATTACTTTTAAAGTATTTGTCACATATCATATTATTTAAAACAAAGATATAAATGTTTATTATATAAGATATATATATATATATATATATATATATATATATATATATATATATATATACATACATACACACACTGGTGGCCAGAAGTTTGGAATAATGTACAGATTTTGCTTTTTTGAAGGAAATTGGTACTTTAATTCACCAAAGTGGCATTCAACTAATCACAAAGTATAGTCAGGACATTACTGATATAAAAAACAGCACCATCACTATTTGAAAAAAGTCATTTTTGATCAAATCTAGAGAGGCCCCATCTCCAGCAGCCATCACTCCAACACCTTACACTTGAGTAATCATGCTAAATTGCTAATTTGGTACAAGAAAATCACTTGCCAATATATCAAACACTGCTGAAAGCTATTTGGTTTGTTAAATGAAGCTTAACATTGTCTTTGTGTTTGTTTTTGAGTTGCCACCGTATGGAAAAGACTGGCATGTCTTAAGGTCAATATTAGGTCAAAAATAGCAAAAAAGAAACAGCTTTCTGTAGAAACTCATCAGTCAATCATTGTTTTGAGGAATGAAGGCTATACAATGCTTGAAATTGTCAAAAAACAGAAGATTTTATACAAAGGTGTACACTACAGTCTTCAAAGACAAAGGACAACTGGCTCTAACAAGGACAGAAAGAGATGTGGAAGGCCAGATGTACAACTAAACAAGAGGATAAGTACATCAGAGTCTAGTTTGAGAAACAGATGCCTCACATGTCCTCAGCTGACAGCTTCATTGAATTCTACCCGCTCAACACCAGTTTCATGTACAACATTAAAGAGAAGACTCAGGGGCGCAGGCCTTATGGGAAGAATTGCAAAGAAAAAAACACTTTTGAAACAGAAAAACAAAAAGAAAAGGTTAGAGTGGGCAAAGAAACACAGACATTGGACAACAGATAATTGGAAAAGAGTGTTATGGATCTTAACCCCATAGCGCTTTTGTGGGATCAGCTAGACTGTAAGGTGCATGAGAAGTGCCCAACAAGATATCCATATCTATAGCAAGTGCTATAGAAAGCGTGGGGTGAAATGTCACCTGAGTTTCTGGACAAACTGACAGCTAGAATGCCAAGGATCTGCAAAGCTGTCATTGCTGCATGTGGATGATTTTTTTTGATGAGAACTCTTTGAAGTAGTTTAAGAAGTTATAATGATTAAATTTATTTAAATCTAATTAAAGTTCTGAATATTTTTATTCAAATTGAAATAATATTTTTTTATGTTTTTAATGTCCTAACTATACATTGTGATCAGTTGAATGCCACTTTGGTGAATAAGTACCAATTTCTTATATATATATATATATATATATATATATATATATATATATATATATATATATATATGATACAATGTTTATGTATACAATTTCTCTGTTCTGTTTTCTCCAGTTCACTCACAAGCTAACTGGTTAGCCTATTAGCTTAGCATATGCTAGCTCTACTCTTCATTTTCATCATATTTCTCCTCACTGTTGCCACCTACAGATACAGGGGTGTGATTGTATTCAATATAACTTTTAAACTCACCCTGAAGTGCCTTGAAAAACACTTTTTTTAGCCTGACATATTTCCTACTGAATTATGAAGTTGAGCCAGGACTTGTCGAACAGCCCGTGCCTTTATTTAAAACAACCAATAGGCTTTAGTTTACATCGCAGTCCTAGCACAGCAACACACACACACACACACACACACACACCTGATGCTTCTCATGCTGGAGAGAGCCGGTTGTGGTGTCACCGTCAACCCTGTAGGTGGCACTAGAGTAGGAAGTATGGGATAAAAATGAGAACCTGAAGAAGTTAGAGTTGAGAAGTAAAGTAAGTTCATGTAAGCAGTTGTGTTGCTTTATTCTCTGTTTAAATACACAACATTTTGGTGACGAAGATGCCGTGGAATCTAAGCCAGCCTACACTCTTTCTACAAAATGTGGGGGAGCCGCCGATGCCGTTTAAGGCATGGATTTGTGTTTTTGACAATTACGTCTTGGCTATGAATGAAGAGCTATCAGACACCTGAAAACGTGCTCTGCTGATTCACTGCCTGGGTGCAGAGGGCAGAGACTGTTTTACCAATGAGGACAACGGCATGGTGAAACTACGGATCAGTATGTTGCGGCGCTTAAAGAATAAGTGGCCACATGTGAATTCGGTACTATGGAGGAGGAAATTATCTGGGACCAACTGGTCGAGAAAACTAATTCAACTCGTATACAGGAACATCTACTCTTAGAAGGGGATCTTCCTTTAAAAAAAAGCGGTTACAATTGCAAGCCAAATAGAGACAGCAGTGGCTGAGGTGAAAGTTATGAGCAAGCCAGCAGATGATGCCGTACAAGTGATTCAACAGTCCCGGCATCAGCAGAACAAACTCAGCCACGGAATGGAGAAGAATTCACAGCCGCCACAGGGAGTGCGAGTGATGCATTCACCTGCGTCTCAAGAAAAAGTGTGCTACAGGTGCGGTTCCAAGCAGCATACTGCCAACTTCAAAAGATGTCCTGATAAAGAAGCTCTCTGTAATTCATGTAAAAAGAGAGGACATTTTGCTAAAGTGTGCCATGGAGATAAACACGTAAGTGAGATTTCAATTCCTGATGTGACTTACTATAGAAAGCCCTTATTGTGATTCAAGCAAGATAATGTGTACTGTTCAATTCAGCGTATGTGGTTCAACGCAGAATGTTAAGTTAATGCTGGATACAGGCTCAGCTGTATCAATCATTCCAATGTCAGTATGCACTCAGTATTTCCCTACTGCTACTCTCTCAAAACCAAAGATAAATTTAGTGAGCTATGGTGGTGATGCCATACCTGTAAAGGGATGCTTGGAAGCTGAGATTACATATGGTAATCGATGTACTTCAACAGAACTGTTCATAGTAAATACCAGCACCGCGGTGTTAGGACAAGACATGTTTGCGGCCTTAGAACCGCTGCTGTTAGATGGCCATATTGCTACATCGCCATGCTGCACAATAAATGCAGCTCACACACATATGGAACCTGAGAAATTGGGTTGTGCAAAAGGATTCACACACTTAGTTAAAGTCTGTGCTGATGTGAAACCAGTAAAGCAGAAGTTATGCCATCTTCCGTTTGCAGTGCTCGAAGCTGTATCACAAGAGCTAAAGCATAAAACAGGACGTGATTGAACTGACTGAATTGTCGGAATGGGTCTCACCGATTGTTGTCACTAAGAAGAAAAACAGTAACATACAACTTTGTGTGGATTTGTGAGAACCAAATAGAGCAGTAGTGGTGGACCTCACATGGAAGAAATGTTCGCGGAACTGAGGGGGTCAACTGTTTTTTCAACACTGGACCTTCAAAGCGCCTATCACCAAGTATTGCTTCATGAAGATAGCTGCAGTGTAACTTCATTCATTACTCATGAAGGCTTATTCCGTTACAAAAGAGTACCATATGGACTGGCGTCAGGGCTGAGTTGCTTTCAGAGACTGATGTCGACCATACTTAAAGGCCTTACAGGTGTTCAGTGTTACCTTGATGATGTCATTGTTTCAGGAAAGACTGCTGAGGAACACGACAGGATCTTGAACGCAGCAATTCAACGTCTTGAAGCAGCTGGACTTAAACTGAACTTGGAGAAATGCCACATAAGACATTTCTAGGGCACACAATTTCAGCTAAAGGACTTCAACATGAGCTCTCTCTTCAGGATGATTGTGTGGTAAGAGGTACACACAGACTGTTAGTGCCAGAGATGCTGAGATTGCAGTTCATTGCCTTGGCTCATGATACACACCAAGGTATAGTGAGAACCAAGCAGAGACGCAGAGAACTATACTGGTGGCCGGGCATGGACGCCCAGGTTGAGACTGCCATCAAGTCGTGCGTCACATGCCAATCGCATGACAAGTCAGCGGTCGTTCGCACACTGCCACTCTAGCCTGTTCCCCTTCCAGATGGGGCTTGGGAGAAACTTGCCATTGATATCGTGGGGCCTTTTGACAAAGCTCCGGCAGACTGTCATTTTGCTGTGACCTTAGTGGATTATTTTAGTAAGTGGCCAGAGATAGATTTTATGCCTCAGGTAACCTCTAAAACAGTCACTCAATTTCTTGCGACTGTGTTCAGCCGTGAGGGTAACCCAAAAGAACTCATTTCAGATCATGGATCTCAGTTCATGTCATATGAGTTTGAGATGTTTCTGCAAAACCGAGGTATCATTCATCGAACATCATCTGTGTACTACCCTCGTGCAAATGGGGAAGTCGAATGCTTTAATCGTACTCTTAAGCACACGTTGCTAACTGCTTCTCTGGAGGCCAAAGGATGGAAAGAATTCACAAGGGAATTCCTACAAGCATACCGTGCTACACCTCATTCGACGACTCAGCACTCACCAGCTGAACTGTTACATGCAAGACAAATGCATACTAAACTTAATATCTCAGGGCTCCAGACTTTGCAGCGTCTTCAGTTATCAGGCACGCAGGAGGTTGCAGATCGTGTGGTACATACACAAAGGAAATCCAAAACGTACACAGATTACAAGCGTGGAGTGAATGAAGTATCGTTTCAACAAGGATCTTTTGTTCGAGTGAAACAACCAGGTATTCTTCTAAGTTACAACCTGCATTTTCAAAACCACTAAAGTACTGGAAAATATTGGACTGTACACTTACAAATTGTCTGATGGATGTACTTGGAACGCTTCTCACCTCGCTCCTGTCTCATATTGGAAGGGGGAGAGTGGGGTAGAGGAACTGTCTAACTTTGATTATGACTATACAATGAGAACATTACCAGTGACAGTGGCTAGACGAGCACCAGTATGGGCTCAGGACTATAATGATGAACTAAAGACTGTTCATTGGTTCACTGTAAAAAGGGAACTTCACACGACAGAGTGATAAAGTTAACAAATATCATACAGCCTAGAGTGATGTAATGTAATGTAATGCATTTTGAGCGGTTGCTTTAATGCAGCGGAGAATGTGTTACAAGTTGATGTTAAAATGTTGATGCTTAAAATATTGTTATGCAGTATAATGATGTTCATTAGTTAAGGGAACATTTAGAAGTTGTGTAGAACAAAGGTGAAGACTGTAAGTACAATTGCTTTTAAAAGAGAGCGAGATGTGGTGTCACCGTCAGCCCTGTAGGTGGCACTAGATTAGGAAGTATGGGATAAATATGAGAACCTGAAGTTGAGAAGTAAAGTAAGTTCATGTAAGTAGTTGTGTTGCTTTATTTTCTGCTTAAATACACAACACCGGTGTTCAGTGATCTACAGAAGTCTTACCGCTTTTCCACTGACTTGAGGACCAAAAGATTATCTAATTGATCTGTTTCTACATAACCAGCCAACAAACAAACACAGCACATCATGGTATATGCTTACGTCGAGGCTTGAGCTGTTGTGCACGCTGATGCAGATGAATGAGAAACAAGTGAGGAAAACATCCATCAACAAAAAACAATATAACAATATATCCATGTTTTGAATCATTATACACTAAACATAAATAGAAAAGAACCCTTTCTCGTGATGTAATTCTTAAGAAACTGCAGAAAAACGGCTGCATTAAAAATGAATAAACTCCAGCGAGTTTCCTCGAGTCCAGCTCCCATGTTGGCTTGTCCAATTTAGCAGTGAGCATCCGTATGCCCTATTCCCTTAAAAGAAAACAACCCTTCACTCTGATAGCTTCAGAGGACTGAAATGTATTTGTACTACTTATTTACAACTAAATTTTTAAGTGATTCTTATTGGAAAATCTGTTTGGAACTACACTACAGCATGGATTGTGCTCCCTTCGAATTGCCTTGCGAAGCCATGATCAGCGCCAGTTAGAACACAGCCATGTGCGCTAATCAGATGTAGGGGGAGGGTCTGTTCTCGGTCTAGAAAGCATCTGATTGAACAAAATTATATAATTATGTAATTTTACAAACTTTTCATTTTTTAATCTTTGTGGTTAGGGTTAGGTTTAGGGATAGATGTAGGCGTAGGGACTCAAATAAACACAACAAACAGTGTATGAATGTGACATCCAACTGTTGCAAGGCTTTAGCATTTCGCCTGTTATTTGAAGGGGCGTAACTTGTAGTAGATGTGCCTTATAGTGGGCGTGTCTTATAGTAGTCTTTCAGGACGCAGCAGACCCTTCTTGATTTTCTTGACAAGCGGACAGTCCTCATCTAAGCGCATCATTGGCGCATGCATCTGCGCCTGCCATTGACTGTACTAAAAGTGCATCAAAAAGCAGTCGAAGTGTGCATGCGTCTAACATGCTCGTATTCGCTCACGGTCAAAAGAGTATGCTTTGAGAGGGCAACACGGTCAACCAGGCACAATCCGATCCGAAACGCAGAAAAACGAAGTATACCCAGGCCTTAACATTAGTTAAAAGTCTTTGAACCTGTAGTATGAGCCACAAAATGGACATCATAAAATTATATGTTGGGGTACAATTTTGTCGACATATGTTAGGGTATGATATAAATTTGTTTGAACTCACCAAAAGGTTAATGTTTAATCAGAATCATTTATTAGTTTGTGGTGGTTAATGTTTAATCTGTTGTTTTCTAATCACATTCTACTCTGCTGAAGTGACCCGTTTCATTCAGTGTCTTCAAAGTTTTTATTCAGTGATCATGGTCCCCGTATGCTGTATCAAATGCCACACTGATTTAAATATTCAAAAATTGCTGCCTCAAGAACCATGTAAAGTCTTCTCCAGCACATCCCAAAGACTTTAAATGGGGTTAAGGTTAGGACTCTGTGGTGGCCAATTCATGTGTGAAAATGATTCCTCATGCTCCCTGAACCACTATTTCACAATTTGAGCCCAATGAATCTTGGCATTGTCATCCTGGAATATGCCCATGCTGTCAGGGAAGAAAAAAATGCATTGACGGGATAACCTGGTCATTCAGTACATTCAGATAGTCATCTAATTTTATTGCCGCATAACGTTGCTGAGCCTAGACCTGACCAACTGTAGCAACCCCAGATCATAACACTGCCTCCAGAGGCTTGTATAGTGGGCAATATGCATGACGGGTGTATCGCTTCAATTTTTCCGATAAGCCTCACTAACAAGTGGCTTTCTTGTGTCCACAGAGCTGTTTAGTTCCAATCCTGTAAGTTCTCATCGCATTGTGCCTGTGGAAATGCTCTTACTTTCACTATTAAACATAGCCGTGAGTTCTACTGTTGATTTTTTCAGATGTGACATCACCAAGAGTTTTAGTAACCTCTGATCACAATCATTCAAGATTTTGATGGTTCACCACTATCGTTCCAGGTTTTAATAAAGCGTTGGTCAGTTCTTAACCCAATTCCAGTGATTTCAGCAATCTCCTTAGTTGTTTCTTTGCTTGATGCAGGCCAATAATTTGCCCCTTCTGAAACACAGTAACATCTTTTCCACGAACACAGGATACATTTTCCGACATGGTTGTTTAAGAAATGAGAAGCTACACACTGCATCAGTTAGGGTTAAAAGAATTGTTGCCAGCTGAAACATATTAATCACTGCAATAATGATCCAATCATAGGCTCTTGAATATCTGCTTATTTAAATCCAAACGATGACTTTTTTCTTTCTTTTTTTTTTTTTGGCCTGGCAGTGCAGTTAAAGGGAGATTTTCTTACATTATAAGTCTGTCAATATGGTTGTGTTATAATTTATTATAATATAATTAGATATTATCAGTGTAACTATCAAAATCAACCTCAAGCTCTTTGAAAATATTTCCAGGAGGGAACGAATACAGACAGAACAGAGCCTTGAGGGCCTCTAAATGCTTGAGAGAGCTACATAATGTTAAAGCAAGTACAGGGAGTCAAAAAAGTTTCAAACAAAATGGTGTTTATATGATCAAGTGAAACTAGAGATGTTACATGGTTAACAAAGTCAGAGAGGGTCTTTAGGAATATTCAAACTGATAGAATGGCATGGAAATTTCAGTTCCCTATCTGTCACTCACTCGATGTTGTGTCGATGTAGTGACACTAGGGGTCACTCTTGGGAGCCCCAAACACCTCTGCTTTTTTGAAAAAAGGCCAATGAGAATTGGCGAGTGGAATTTGCATGCCATTCCCCTGGACATACGGGTATAAAAGGAGCTGGTATGCAACCACTCATTCAGATTTTCTCTTCGGAGCCGAGCGGTTCTATTCATTGAGCTGAATTCATACGTCGAGTTCATTCACCTCTCTCTGCTGGATCTTACGGCACATTTTAGCGGCTTCTCCCCCTCTGCATCTGTGGTTTGCAGAGAACGCTCCTGGGTGCTTCGGCAGAACATTTAGAAGAGTATATTCTAAAAGAGTATATTTTCTTTCTGAAAGAGCGGCACACACGGACCGTCTTTTTAAAGATGCCTTTCCATTTGTGTGTTATTCCTGGCTGCGGTCGTTATTTCTCCGCTTCCGACGGCCACGATCGCTGTCTTACGTGTCTGGGTACTGCCCATGTGGAGACATCGTTCTTGGATGAGTCATGTCCTCATTGCGAGAACATGACCATGGCAATGTTGCGGTCGCGACACCACCCCAGAGGTTCCCCACACCAGTCTTTATACCTATGCGTTTGAGGCCGCATTGGTTAGCACTGGGGGAGATTTGGGGACATCAATGGGACCACCTCCGCTGGGTATCCCCCCACGGACCTCCCATTCCCCAGCACGCTCACTTGCCCCGATCGGGCTCTCGCACGAGACCGGCGGCTCGTCTCAGCACGAGTTCGACTTCTCGTTTGGAGCTCCGGAAGACATTGAGTTAACGAGCGCAGCATCGGAGAGCGGGCTCGTCCAGTCTGATGCAGAGGTTTCGGCTCGGCTTGTCCCTGGACTCAGCACGGCCACAGGGCTCGAGTCCCCTCGACGTGGAACCTCGAGCTCCGCCCCGCCGCGAGGCCCCACCCGCCCGTACGTCCGACGTGATCATTCCCTTAGTCCCCCTCACCCGGAGTATGGCCGCATGGCCCGTGCTTTCCAAACTGTCGCGATGGCTGACAAGACAGTCCGACTCGGCTACGCGATTCAGTTCACCAGGCGCCCGCCCAGGTTCAGCGGCATCCGCTTCACCTCGATGAAGGGCGAGAATGCCACTACCTTGCGTGCGGAGATCGCTACCCTTCTGTGCAAGGGTGCAATAGAGCCTTTCCCTCCAGCCGAGATGAAAAAAGGGTTCTACAGCCCTTACTTCATTGTACCGAAGAAAGGTGGTGGGTTGCAACCAATCCTGGACCTGCAAGTACTGAACCGGGCTTTGCACAGACTCCCATTCAAGATGCTGATGCAAAAACACATTCAAGCGAGCGTCTGACATCTAGATTGGTTCGCGGCGGTAGACCTGAAGGACGCGTACATTCACGTCTCAGTCTTACCTCGACACAGACCCTTCCTGCGGTTTGTCTTCGTAGGCCAGGCATACCAGTACAAAGTCCTCCCCTTCAGCCTGTCCTTGTCCCCTCACGTCTTCATGAAGGTCGCAGAGGCTGCCCTTGCCCCGCTAAGGGAAGTGGGCGTCCGCATCCTCAACTATCTCGACGACTGGCTAATCCTAGCTCACTCTCGAGAGTTGCTGTGCGCACAGAGGGACCTCGTGCACCTCAGCTGACTGGGGCTTCGGGTCAACTGGGAAAAGAGCAAGCTCTCCCCAGTTCAGAGCATCTCTTTTCTCAGTCTAGAGTTGACTCAGTCTCGATGACAGTGCGCCTCACAAACAAGCACGCACAGTCGGTGCTGAACTATCTAAAGGCATTCAGACAGAGAACAGCGGTTCCACTGAAACTTTTTCAGAGGCTCCTGGGGCATATGGCATCCTCAGCGGTGGCCACACCACTCGGGTTGATACATATGAGACCGCTTCAGCACTGGCTTCAGACTCGAGTCCCAAGATGGGCATGGTGCCGCGGGACACATCGTGTGGCCATCACACCGATCTGTCACCGCCTCTTCAGCCCATGGACCGACCTTGCCTTTCTATGGGCAGGGGTTCCCCTAGAGCAGGTCTCCAGGCATGTCATGGTTACAACAGATGCCTCCAAGATGGGCTGGGGCCGTATGCAATGGGCACACAGCCGCTGGCTCTTGGACTGGCCCGCGGCTGCGTTGGCACATCAACTGCCTAGAGTTGTTGGCAGTACTGCTCGCCTTGCAGAGGTTTCGGTCATTGATCCAGGGCAAGCACATGTTGGTCTGGACAGACAACACAGCAACGGTAGCTTACATCAACCACCAAGGCGGTCTACACTCCCATTGCATGTCACAACTCGCCTGCCGTCTCCACCTCTGGAGTCAGCAGTGCCTCAAGTCGCTACGAGCCACTCACATCCCGGGCGACTTCAACACCGCAGCGGATGTGCTGTCATGTCAGGTTACCCTCAGGGGAGAGTGGAGTCTCCACCCTCAGGTGGTCCAGCTGATTTGGAGTCAGTTCTGTCAAGCACAGGTAGACCTGTTTGCTTCCTGGGAATCCTCCCACTGCCCGCTGATACGCCCTGACTGAGGCACCCCTCGGTATAGATGCGCTGGCACACAGCTGGCCCCCTGGACTATGCAAATACGTGTTTCCCCCAGTGAACCTACTCGCACAGACCCTGTGCAAGGTCAGGGAGAACGGGGAGCAGGTCATCCTGGTAGCACCCTACTGGCCCACCCAGACATGGTTCTCAGATCTCACGCTCCTCGCGACAGCCCCCCAGCGAATTCCCCTGAGGAAGGACCTTCTTTCTCAGGGACGGGGCACCATCTGGCACCCGCGACCAGACCTCTGGAATCTCCACGTCTGGCCCTTGGACAGGACACAGAGGACTTAAGTGGCCTACCGCCCACGGTGGTAGACACGATCACTCAGGCTAGGGCTCTCTCTATGAGGCGCCTGTATGCCTTGAAGTGGTGTCTGTTTGCTAAGTGGTGTTCTTCCCGACCGGAAGACCCCCAGAGATGCGCAGTCAGATCGGTGCTTTCCTTCCTGCAGGAGAGGTTGGAGGGGCGGCTGTCACCCTCCACCTTGAAGGTGTATGTAGCCACTATTTTGGCTCATCACGATGCAGTAGATAGTAAGTACTTGGGGAAACACGACTTTATCATCAGGTTCCTAAGAGGCGCCATGAGGTTGAACCCCTCTAGACCGCACTTCGTTCCCCCGTGGGACCTCTCTGTAGTCCTTCAGGGTCTATGGGGAGCTCCCTTTGAGCCCTTGGAGTCAGCTGAGCTTAAGGCACTCTCTTTCAAGACTGCCCTCCTGACTGCGCTCACTTCCATCAAGAGGGTAAGGGACCTGCAGGCATTCTCTGTCAGCGAATCGTGCCTGGAGTTCAGTTCGGGTTACTCTCACGTGATCCTGAGACCCTGACCGGGCTATGTGCTAAAGGTTCCCACGATCCCTTTTAGGGATCAGATGGTGAACCTGCAAGCACTGCCCCAGGAGGAGGCAGACCCAGCCTTGGCGTTGCTGTGTCCGTTGCGAGCTTTATGCTATATTTGGATCACACGCAGAGCTTTAGAAGCTCCGAGCAGCTCTTTGTCTGCTTTGGTGGACAGCGGAAAGGAAGCGCTGTCTCCAAACAGAGGATCGCCCACTGGGTCATTGACACCATCATTATGGCATATCAAGCTCAGGACATGCCGTGCCCTGCGGGGTTATGAGCCCATTCTACCAGGAGTGTGGTGGCCTCCTGGGCCCTGGCCACTGGCACCTCTTTGGCAGAGATCTGCAGAGCAGCGGGCTGGGCAACACCCAACACCTTTGCGAGGTTCTATAATCTCCAGTTTGTTTCAGTTTCGTCCCGTGTAGTGGCAGGCACAAGCAGGTAAGTTCCAGGACAGCTGGCCGGGTGTACCGCTTGCACATGGCGCCTTTCCCCTCCCTTGAGAGGAAGACGTGCGCTCTTGACTCCCATTAGTGTTCACAGACTGTGATCCCTGGATGACTTCCTCCTTAGCCCTGTAAGCTCAGTAAGTGCGCTGGTAAGGCCCTGTACTGAGGTAGGTACTCCGCATGCGGTGGTTCCCTATAGGTAACCCCATGTGTTATATCTTCTGTAAAATTATTTCCTTATTGGTAAACTACATCTTCCTTGAGCAGAGGGCCCTCTGCTCTGGTCGCCATGCTTGTAGAAACTCCTCCCCCCTTGCTTAGGACCTACCATGTGACTCTCCACATGACATACTTCCGACAAGACTCGGTAAGACCATAT
Source organism: Myxocyprinus asiaticus (assembly GCF_019703515.2). Classification (NCBI taxonomy): domain Eukaryota; kingdom Metazoa; phylum Chordata; class Actinopteri; order Cypriniformes; family Catostomidae; genus Myxocyprinus; species Myxocyprinus asiaticus. The sequence continues at coordinate 12,519,895 of NC_059360.1, read as the reverse complement.
GATGTATTTCCACTTGAAGTACCCCCCCCCCTTTTTTTGGGCGGGGTGTGGTCTCCGCGGTGTCTTCCCCTTGGGAGTGACACACCCCCGATGTAGACACTTAGGGCTCCCAGTCAGTTAACAAATTCCACTCTTTTTGGGGAGAAAAGAGAAGGAAAAGAGGCCTCAGCTGGGCCAGCCTGTTCACCTATTCATTGGGCAGTCGACAGAGCAGTCTGCCCATCACACACTGCCACTTCACGTAACACCATTCAGATAGTTGTGGCGTTTTGTATAGGGACCCCTAGTGTCACTACATTGACACAACGTCGAGTGAGTGACAGATAGGGAACGTCATGGTTACTTTCCTAACCTCCGTTCCCTGATGGAGGGAACGAGATGTTTGTTTCCATCTTGCCACAACGCTGAACAACCCGCTGAAATGGCCGGGACCTGGTCTCGGCTCCTCAGCACAAAACCTGAATGAGTGGTTGCATACCAGCTCCTTTTAAACCTGTATGTCTGAGGGAGTGGCATGCAAATTCCACTCGCCAATTCTCATTGGCCTTTTTTCAAAAAGGGAACGGTGGTTACGAAAGTAACCATGACGTTATTTTCCCAATATCATTTCATCTTGGGTGTTTGAAAAACTCTAGGCTGTGCTCAAATGACTGATTTAAAAATGTCTTATTGTTAAGATCAGATAGTTTTCATTTGTTTTCATTGAGAAGTATTTTTTTTTTTTTAATCTGCTGGCATTTCTCAGATGGGGACTGGAACTGTCAAAGGAACCATGTTTAGTTTTCTTGCAGTTACACCAATGAACAGAACAAACTGTTATTAAAAAAAATCGTGTTTTTTATTATGTCAGATGACCTGATACCCATTTAACACTCAAATGAATGTTAGATTAAATGGCTTGATGCAGAGATATATTAACTTGAAGGAGGTGGGCCTATAAGGAAGATTGGAAGGTAGCTCACCAAACTGGCTTTAAAGAATTGGGTTATTTTCCAGCTATGAAATGTAATCTGATGCCACTGTGAGCTGAGATTTGATTCTGTGCAGACTCACCTTGAAAACCCCTGTCACTGTATACGCATGACCCTGAACAATGCCATTAGGTAATACAGTGTTTTCAGATGTTTCCTGATATGGAATAAAAACAGACATTAAGTCAGTAAATCTACCAGATAAAATATGTATAAAACAACAACAACAACAACAACAAAAACATTAGATACTGTGAACAACATTTTTTGTTCACAACAGTAACTTCATGAATTTCACGAAAACATGTCCAGGTTATATAAATGTATCTATTGCATCAAAATCAATCAATCAATCAATCAATCAATCAATTAATCAATCAATCTATCTATCATCTGCACATACATACATGCATACTCATTCACAAACTAATATCAACACAAGCTTAATTAACATCATGAATTATAATATTATATCATATTTTCTAAATAAAAGTGTATCAAAATACTAACATTACATGAAAGCACTTAAAAGTACCAAAGTCTACGCCCCTGAGTTGATATAAGCAAAACATAATATCTTATTTCTTTCTATTGATTTAAGAGTGAAATATCACCCTTAAATATATGTTCTACACAGATTTTGTGCGATTCATTTATAGAGTTTATAACCCTTTGGACTCTTTAATGTAAAACCTATTTGAAATGATTATATAATAGTTTTATTTTGGCATGATGTCAATATCTTTCACTGTAATAAAAGTTTCCAGGATGAATACACTGCTTACCCCTTGAGGAGTGCCGCAGCCCATCAGGGCCTTTGCATTGACTGCACGGTCCATCAGGTTCCATAAATCATCGGGAGCTGTTTTCAGTTCATAGTACATGTGCACCCCACCAGTGAAGTCCATTAGGCCCTCAGATACATAACCAGCGTTCATGTCAGCGTAGGAGCCGCACACCCTGTAAATGCTGTTAATGTAGCTATGTGGCCAACAGTATGTGGACACCTTCTTCTAAATAACAGGTTTGGCTATTCCAGTAATTACAGTGCAAAGAAAGAAAGAAAGATGAAATAAGAATATGATAATTTTAACAGAATGTAGGCTACTGTTACTTACTTTGCATAAGCTTTCTCCAGCAAGGCAGGCCAAAACTCATTTTTTGTTTTTGAATGCACAAAAATTAGCTTGCCATTGATTGTTGGCAGTTTGTCATCAATGACAACATCAAACCATTTCCCAAACCGCCAGAACTGTAAGATTTAAGCAGAACTGTATTGATAAAACAAATTTAAAAAGAAATAAATAACAACAAGCAAGATGATGGAAACATGCCTTGCATGGGCTTAAAGGAATAGTTCACCCTAAAATGAAAATTCTCTCATTATTTACTCACCCTTATGCCATCCCGGATATGTATGACTTTCTTTCTTCAGTAGAACACAAATAAAGATTTTTAGAAGAATTTTTCAGCTCTTTTAATCCATACAATACAAGTGAATGGGTGCCAACATTTTTAAGCTCCAAAAATAACTTAAGTCAGCATAAAAGTCAATTTTACTAAAAAATTATCCTCCCTGCTCAGTCAATCTAAACTTTAACATTCTTCTTGTGTTTTTGGTGATTCACATTCTTCATGGATACGACCTCTACTGGGCAGAGAGAAAAATTTCTAACAAAAATTGACTTAAATATTGACCTGTTTCTCACCCACACCTATCATATCACTTCTGTAGATATCGATTTAACCACTGGAGTCATATGGATTACTTTTATGCTGCCTTTATGTGATTTTTGGAGTGTCAACATTTTGGCACCCATTCACTTGCATTGTGAGGACCTGCAGAGCTGAGATATTCTTAAAAATCTTAATTTGTGTTCTTCAGAAGAAAGAAAGTCATACACATCTGGGATGGCATGAGGGTGAGTAAATCAGATAAATTTTGGGTGAACTATTCCTTTTTTAAGGACTGATAATATGATTTTCAAATACAGAATACAGAATATTCAAGGGACAATTATATTGACAAGGACAAAATAACTCACTCTGAAGTGAAATATCCCTGCATAATCTTTACTGAATGACTGGTTAGTTGGCATGACCTGGTCCACAATGTCCCTCTGAAAGGTTAAAGCCCCAACTGAGGCAAGAAACCAGCAGTTCCCTAAGCAAAATAAAGTTAGCAGAATGTGTCTTTCAATTAATTTCAACACTACAGAAATACCCTAGGCATTATTTCTTTTGAGAAAGCAGTTGTGTCAGAGTGATTTATATTACAGAGTGGTTCCAAAAGTATTTGCACACTTTCAGATATTTAAGACACACTTAAAATATATGCAATGCAATGCATAAGATAACAAAATATTAAACCACGTGGCATCTGCAAAGAAATGATGCTAGATCTTTTCTCAGAACTAACTTCACTTTTCTTAGCCATTTTACTTTTAACCAACCAACTGGCCTCAAGGTAATTTTTGGTGAATGCAATAAGTCACAGAGGTGTCCTAGCAGAACTACCACAGGTATAGATCATTAACTAAGGACATGTTCCAAAAAGGTTGACAAGAAAAAGGTGTCCAAATAATTTTCTGTATTAATTTTTAATACATACAAATTTAATACATAATCCATTGTTTTATCATCTGAAACCTAACAAACTGTGAAATGTTTTGTTTGTGATATATATCTTTAAATAATGCAAAGGCATTCATATTAAAATCTGCTTGGTAGATATCACTCAAAAGCCCAGGCTTAATGGACTATGTAAATACTATAAATAATACATTAATAAACATACCTAAATAGGATCCTTGGGAATAGTCAAACCTGGACACCCCATCTACAATGAGCTGAGGGTCTGCCACTATTTTCTAAGATGTGGGAATAAACACAGTACATTTCAAAATTTGGCCTCTGCATTTAAAAAAGTAAGACATCTAGACCTATGTTATGTATTGTGTCTGACTGATACCAACAATGCTGGGAAATTTCATAGGTGGACCTGTTAAGACAAGCCCTCGGAGTTGTGAATGGAAGCAAGATGTTTTGCAAAACTTGAATGCACATCATTTTAACAACATTCTTTGAGATTCTGTAAGGCAACAATACATTTGCCCCACTACACAGTTAGCTTTCTTTAAACTACACCCTTTTAGCAGAACAATGCAGAACTACCAGTATGTTTACTTTTGAAGTCATTTTGAAAGTCTTAAGAATATGGTCATTTAGAACTGGTAACTTACTGATGGCCTCAACCACTTGACTTGGTCATGTTTTAATTCAAGCGTCATCTGTGGGTCAATGGAGCTGCTGTCTGGAGGGAACTTCTCATCAACATATCTCTGTTTATTGATGAAGCAGTTCTTGAGCAATTCCAGATAGTCCTGATCCAAGAACTTTATAGGCTTTGTGAGAGAGCCCATTTCATCTTTCGTGGTGGGTTCATTCCGGGGTGGTTTGTTCACACGAGGTGGAGGCATTGCTTATAGTTCTGCTTTTTTATATACAACAAAAATAAGGTAAAGATGTAATATATGTCGTACTGTGAAGTTGACATAAAAAATAAACAATGAAATCTAGTTTTACACATGAAGTAAGATTATTTGTTAAAAACAAATAAGTCTAGACCTACACAGTATATAAGGTCTTTAAAAACAATTTTTTTTTTTTTTTAAACTGTCTGTAAGAAAAGGGAATTTAGACTTGTTAGACTTGTTTGGGATGTGTAATGTTGTCCCTTTGTTAGTCATATTTTGATAGTTACTCATAGACTTACATATAAATTAATGAATAATTTAAATTAAATGACAAAAATGATATACTTTACCTTCAAGGATACAATTAATCGGCAACACTGGGAGTTCACCTAAATGAGCAGCACTCTTCTCTTTTTGGGTTTGACTTATAAAGTTTTTTCCTGCCTTTGGCTCTAGTATTCCGTGTTCAGGCAGAGGGCTGTATTCAGGAAGTGTGCAGTGTTATGAAGTGTTTTGTTTCTTACGTCACTACTCTGACATACCATTGCATAAAGAGAAACTTCCAAATTCCTCCCATCTACAAAACTGCAAAACACTGAATACCACCTTGACTATAAACTTACTTTTCAATACCCAAATGCTTGACTAACTAAGATAAGATAGACTGACTTTGTTCAGATTTTTTTTTTTCTTTAACCACATGAGACCTCTGTATGATTGTTATGTGCATTTTCCATTCCTCTTTTTGATTTGTAACTAGTAGCCCCTAAGAAACATACAAAATAGTTTTGTTTTTTTAGACAAAATAGTTTTCCTAAAAATGTATGTCCTCATATGTGGACAATAAGACTAAGTTGTGAAATTTTAAACAATATCAAGACACAGAAATTATTATTTTTTTTAATCAAATTGTTTATTATGTTTCCAGGAGTGTTAGTTATTCATGTCTTTGAGACATTACAGACATTACATCAGAAATTAGCATAATTCATTTTGATTCAAAGTAATGTCCAACATCATCCAATCACTGCCAACCATGTTAAAATAATTGTATACATTATAATATTCTGAATCTATGCACTGATTACCATTGTCCTATTCCTGCCAAACATGTTGAGTGCTCCAGACATCATCTGTAGCCTGAAACTGAACTTCTGGTCATTATTTTAGGAGTGAATGCCCTTATCTCAATAAAGCTCTATAGGATGCTCCCTATTTAGTGAATGACTCAACCTCTAGTGTGCGGTCTGTCTGCACTGGTCTCAAAACAGTTTGAAGTGGTGGTGGCGTTGTTGACTAAAGCACTGAACTGGTAAGTAGAAGGTTGTTGGTTCAATCCCCACAGCCACCACCACTGTGTCCTTGAGCAAGGCACTTAACTCCAGGGTGCTCCATGGGGACTGTCCCTGTAATAAGGGCACTGTAAGTCACTTTGGATAAAAAGCGTCTGCCAAATGTGTAAATGAAAAGCACCTTATTTTCATCCTAACTCCATATAAAGCCTCTGAAAGTGAAATTTTCCAGTTTTTGGATGCATCCATTGATTCTCAATGTGATAATGCACAGTGAATATAAGATATTAGGGATGTGCGCAAAGCCGAATACCCTATTCGGAAAGGCATGGATAATGACTTCCAAATGAATAACGGATTCATCTGAATAATATAAAAAAATATTTGTATGACTGATTATCCAAAAAGCACAAGGATAAAGTGATATTTTAAATGAACATATTCAAAAATTACAATGGATTTATGAATCAGTTCAGCCAATAATTCTAAAGTGTAAACCTTATGAATGAAAATGTGCACAGTGTGATTTCAGATCGGATGGCCGCTGTCTCGACTCAATTTGCGGTCTCTGTTAATTGTGCGAGTCTGGAGCTTGTCAAGTGTAGCATTAACTAAGATATAACATCATGTACACTTTCCACTTCTTGAAATGTCTATGTTAATGTATCACACGATTCACACGTGATTCTCATGTATTTATTTATAGTCTAAACCTGAGCGCAATGTTAAATTCCTGACCTGAAGTGATGATTTCACGTCGGAGCTCGTCTTTCCATGCCTTAAAGTTGACCATATTTATATCCACATCAGCGATTAAGAAAATTATCAGGTTAAGACTTTATTCCGAAAAAAACAACCAACATTTTTTTTTTAATGCTGCAGAGTATATTCACCTATTAGGAATATTCCTCCTTATGTAAAACAAAGAAACTGAAACTTGCTCAATCTTTTTTCTTCTTCTTCTTTAAACTGTGCTAAATTTGTGTTCTTGAACTCTGGTAAGGTGCTATATAAATTTAAAATAATAATTATTATTATTTAACTAAATAATGGTGTCATATCATAAACAATTCCTGATAGACTTATGGGAATTCTATGGGTTTGTAGGCCATGTTGATTTTATTTTAATTTCTTGTTATGTTTGAATTTGTATTTATTATTCACTGCAAAAATGTGTGTTTGACATTTCACATTTTGCTTGACACCTCCTGCCTTCAGAATAATGTTGTTATACATGCACAGGTAAATGAAAATTATGTTTCATGCAGATATTAATATCTGAAATACTAGGAGAAACCACAACATATTCTACAGTTAATGTTGCATAAAAATTCAGCTTCATCTGGTCAGAAACCAGAAAGGTCAGAAAGGCATACACAAGGCATATTTTATTAATAGAAACTAAAAATGTAAGAGTAGCCTAATGCTGCATTCCATTCAACTTGGAAAGTCAGATTTTCCATCTTCCTACTGGGAAAAGTGCAATGGAACACCACTTGAAGTTGTAATTCCAACTTGGAAAGTCATGTGGAAATTTTAAACTCTGATTTCGCAGAGATGCAGGTACGTGACGTCACGCAATAATTTCGGTACCAAGGAAGATATACAAAATAAGCGATAAACAGTTACTTGTATTAAATAATATCGATGAATAAGTCAAAGTTCCTATATTACATGATATTAAAGCGTGTTTAACAAATGTTCAAAACAAGGTAAATTATACTCTCTTTTGATAATCGTACACCTGTAGCACAAATGCTAGCATTGCAAATTGTTTATGAATTGGGTTGCTAGGAGACATCTCTGGTGACAGTCAAAAACCTGCTAAGCTAACGGAGCATTGCAAAACGTCATTTTCCAGGGGGCCTGGGTAGCTCTGTGGTAAAAGACACTGGCTACCACCCCTGGAGTTAGCTAGTTCGCTAGTTTGAATCCCAGGGCATGCTGAGTGACTCCAGCCAGGCCTGGTTGCTAGGGAGGGTAGAGTCACATGGGGTAACCTCCTTGTGGTTGCTATAATGTGGTTCGTTCTCGGTGGGGCGCGTGGTGAGTTGAGCGTGGATGCCACGAAGCCTCCACACATGTTATGTCTCCGTGGCAACACGCTCAACATGCCACGTGATTAGATGCGTGGGTTGACGGTCTCATAGCTCCAATGCCATCATTAAGTTTGCTGATGATATGACGGTGGTCGGTCTGATCACTGACAATGATGAAACAGCCTACAGAGAGGAGGAGCACACTCTGACACACTGGTGTCAGGAGCACAACCTCTCCCTCAACGTCAGTAAGACAAAGGAGCTTGTGGTAGACTTCAGGAGAAGAGAAAGAGAACACAGCCCCATCACCATCAATGGAGCACCAGTGGAGAGAGTCAGCAGCTTCAAGTTCCTAGGTGTCCACATCACTGAGGAACTCACATGGTCCGTCCACACTGAGGCCGTTATGAAGAAGGATCATCAGCACCTCTTCTTCCTGAGACAGCTGAGGAAGTTTGGAATGAACTGCCACATCCTCACACGGTTCTACACCAGCACTGTAGAGAGCATCATGACTGGCTGCATCTCCACCTGGTACGGCAATAGCATCGCCCACAACCGCAAAGCCCTGCAAAGGGTGGTGTGAACAGCCAGACACATCATTGGAGGTGAGCTTCCCTCCCTCCAGGACATATATACCAAGCGGTGTGTGAAAAAAGCTCGGAGGATCATCAGAGACTCCAGCCACCCAAGCCATGGGCTGCTCTCACTGCTACCATCAGGCAGGCGGTATCGCAGCATCAGGACCCGCACCAGCCGACTTCATGACAGCTTCTTCCCGCAAGCAATCAGACTTTTGAACTCTTGATCTCTCACGATCAATATACATCAGCACTGTACTTTATTAATCTTATTATCTCACACTGGACTGTCATAAATTATATTCTCTTAACAACACACTGGCAACTGACTATCAACCGACAGCCTGAATGTCAATACAGTACAATACAACCTACTGTACATTTTATATATACTATATATACTATTTTTTTATTGTATAATGTGTATTCTTTATTGTGTGTATTGTATAATGTGCATTGTATGTTATTATTTGTATATTGTGTTGTGTGTAATTATGTGTATATTAGATTTTAAATTGTGTTGTGTACATTTTATGTTTATTGTAGATTGGTATATGTCTCATCACTGTCATGACTACTATGTTGCTCGGAATTGCACCCAAGAATTTCACACACTATTGCACTTGTGTATATGGTTGTGTGACAATAAAAGTGATTTGATTTTGATTTTGATTCGTCCTCAGCCACCTGGATTGAGGCGAATCACTATGTGACCACGAGGACTTAAAAGCACATTGGGAATTGGGCATTCCAAAATGGGTGAAAAAGGGGAGAGAAAAAAAACCCGTCATCTTCCAAGAATCTGGCAATGGAATGCATTTATGGTTGGAGATCAGAGATATCAAGTAGAAATATCCCACATCCGATTTGAATTGAACACAGCATAATACTTAAAAATTGGCATTTCATTTAGTTTTGATGCACTTCCTGTTTAAGTCCCGCACACCCAGTTCTATCCGAATACAGAGACAGATGATTTTGTTATATGAACAGATACAGATACAAATACAGATAATGGCTCCGCTGCACACTTCTATAATATGTTAACTGAAACTGAGCATAGTCCACAAATGTGCTCCTTGTGTTTAACAGCATGCCATTTCGGGATAAATCGCTCACATTTTAAAAATGGCATATCGTATGAAGCTAGAGACTCTAATCTTTTGACTCAAACAAGTTTCAAACTAATACCTTAATTATGTTTCTTACCAGATGTAGTTTTGTTGGCGTTTTAACCAAACACAAACTCCACTGTGATCGGTACCATGTTGTTTTTTCACATGACTCCATGCATCGAAATTTTAACCCTTTACTGACAGCCCAGAGTCTCCTGAACTGAGACAAGTTGGTTTAAATAACATTAAATTATGCGTTTCTTTTAGCAAAGCCAAAATATAACATCCACACATGTGGACGTGGTGTCTCACAAGGTTAAACTTAGAATGTTCGGGTTCAAGTCCACTTTAGTTGAGTCCGAGTCAAGTTCTAGTCTTTAAACAATTGAGTCCGATTCCAAATGGGTCCGAGTTGGACTTAAGACCGAGTCCATAAGAGGCCGAGTCCAAGTCGAGTCCGAATGAATTTGTTCATGAATCTAAATTAAAATTGTAAAAGTAAACTCAACATTAATATTTGAAGCTTTTTTAACCTTCACAACTAAGAAAAACTATATGTCAGTATAAATGCAACAAAAACACCTCGTTGCATTTCATATATACATTTTATGATTAGTATCTTGCTGAACAAACTTCAAAGTGTTTCAGAATGAAAGCACATGCTTTAGTTGTATGAAGAAAAAACTGTCCTTCAACACACTTCTTATTGCATTCTGTTGACATTTAAATTATTTGTTGCTTTTTCCCCTCCACTCAAACATGAAAGCTGTTCTAGTCAATACAACCTAGTCAAGAGTTATTTTTTTTTCAAATTTTAATTTAGTTTTTATTTCTACTTAATTTTCAATTTGTCCATTCAATTTAGTTTCGTTTTTTCTAAAATTATGGGTGAAATACATTTAATGTAATTAATTAAATACATTTAATTTGTTTAATACGATTAATAAATAGTAATATTAAAACATTTAATAATGCCCATAAAATTAAATACATCAACAGAAAAATAAAAACATAAAAGATCAGATACCATTAAATATTTCTTTTTATACTACTACACTTTTTTTCAGTCCTCCTGCTGTGTCCAGGTGTAGCCTACTTCCCAAAAGTCAAGATCAAATGTTTATGACAAACTCTCCTTGGGCTGATGTTTTGTTCTTTTTCACATTATATATAGTACGGATAATAGGTGAATAGAGTCTTCTCCCCTCAATTGTGTTCATTGTATTTACTGACTTTTATGCCATTGAAACTCAAATGCCAGCTTTACAGGTAACACACAGAGGTTGGGCTACAAATATGTGATGGACTGAGTTGTACAATTTCCCTCATTGTCTTTTTCATTTATCATATTAATTTTTATATCCCTGATATGTTTAATAATTGATTTTGTCTCAGTATAGTCAACATTTTCAGTTAGAAACTACTTAGCATATTAAGCATTAGTCTGATAAAACGTGTTATTTAATAATTTGCAGAGTTGGGGAACGTACTTTTAAAAGTCTGCTTACGTTATTGATGTTTCTGGATGAGAGTGGGAGCACGTCTGACGATCTCTTTCCCGCACACACATTAAAAAAAGTATGTGCTGCCGCTCTCAGACAGAATAATCACACGTAAGGACATATGCACGTGAAAAATGATGAGCAGTCTCAAATACACAGAATGTATGATAGTACTAACAGTAGAAAGAACATCAATATGAAGACAAAGCCAAATCCTGAACATTTAGAGGCAATTTTGAAATTACGGACGCATTTTTCATTGCATCAAAAATGCCATGGACTCGGCTGGACTCGAGTCAAGTCAGAGTAAAAATGCATCCGAGTCCGTGACAAGTCCAAGTCCATTAAAATTAGACTCGTGACTCGGACTCGAGTCCTAACAACTTTATGTTGACTGCTCAGCCGGGTCCCAGCTTCTTCCTTTCCTGACCGAACAGAGGTCTTTTACATTTTCTTTATCCCCCTCCCAGCTGATTAGGACAATTCAGCACCAGGCGTGCGTCCTCACGGCCCGGCCACGCCCTCCTCCTCGTCACACTCCTCCACCGCCCGATTCAGCCCAGGAAAATCTCCATCTTGATGTACTCCCCTCTCTTCCTGGAGGGGAGGTGTTGCCCTTCCAGCCATCCTTCTGCCGGCAGGTCTTCCCCGCCTCTCTGTAGTCCTCGGAGAGATGAGGGGAGGGAGTGGGGAGAGGGAAAGAGTGAGGGGGAGAGACAGAGAGAGGACAGAGAGAGAAAAACTTGCTCGCCGGTCCCCGGACACGCCGTCGCCTGGTCCTCAGCCACTAATCCACACTCTGTTTGACGACAGCTGCTCCTCCCCTATCGGACGGCAGCGAGTCCTCTGACCTCTGGCGGATGGTAACGGCTCCTACACTTCCTGGCGGATGGCAGCTATTCCTCCGTCCCCTGGCAAATGGCAGCAGCTCCTCCGCTTCCCGGCGGACAGCAGCACCGAGGACTCGACGACAGCACATCCTTCCTCCTTCCTGGGTTTCGGCACCAATGTAACAGGGTTAGGATGGGCAAGGAGGAGGCGGGAACCGGCAGAACAGTCAACATAACTTTAATGACATAAATAAACGTATACAAACATAAACATACAGACACACACTGTCAGAGTTTTTTGCTTTAATGTTTTATTTTGGCCACTAGAGGCCCTCATTGTGTTTCATTTCAGTTTCCCGCCATTTTATCATGTGTTATTGTTTTCACCTGTGCCTCGTTCTGGACTGTGTATTTAAGTTGATCACTTCCTTTGTTTCTTTGCTTGGTTATTGATGCTCCTAGCCAGTTACTGCCGTAAGTCTGCTCTAGTTCCAAGTACTAAACTTTGTAAGCCTTTTGGTTTGTTCTTTCCCCGTGTTTATTTTTTGCTGTTTTTTTTTATGTGTTTTTCCTGAGTTTTTTGGAGATTATTTTTTCCTCCTTTCGGATACTTTTCTGGACTAAAGGTTTTTCTGTTTTTTTGTGATTGTCAGTAAGAAATTGCTTTTGTACTCTTTTGCTATTTTTGTTAATAAATTCTTCTGAGTTCTTTTAAGAGCACGTCTGACTATTGAGTTTAACTACCTTCTGTAGCTCAGTGGTAGACATTAAGACTCTTGCGCCAGAGACCCAAGTTCAATTCCTGGCTCTGACATGCACAGTGGCTGCATGTGTCTCTCTCTTGAACTAGTGCTTTCAGCTCATCTTTATCCCCCTCATGGCTGATTAGGACAATTCAGCACTGGGCGTGCATATTCACAGCCTGGCCACGCCCTCCCCTCCTTCTAACCCATCAACCAGAAAAGAGTGCCAAGGCCCAAAGCACTCACAGAAGCACTTTTAAAATAGAAATACTTGATGTAACTCCATACTTAAATTCTGTTATTAGCATTTAAAAAGTCACATTTGACACCTGATTATAAGATTGTGAAGTAAAAACTTTTGGTAAGACTTTCTATATGAAGCCCATTTATATAATGCATTGTAAAGGCATTATACATGCATTATACTGCATTCATAATGTCTCATAATACACCTTAATAAGTTATAACTTCTCATAAATAATTATAACTAGTAAATTATAATTAAGTTAAATTATAAGACTTCCCCTATTCACAGTTATACTTAAGAGTATAATGCATTTTAACACAAGTAGCATCCCATTTTAACGCAGCAGAAGCTAATAAAGTTAATCGTATAATGCTGTCATGCAAAAGCAGCAAAGTATAAACAGTCAAAAGGCTTTATGACATGATCATATTATAAGTGGTCTTTGCCTGCTTTAAGTAAAGTTACAAAAGCAAATTTATTGAACAGAGCATATTATTAAAATCAGTTAGATTTTTATTTTATTTTTTATTCTTGGGTTTACACCCAAGAATATTGTCTACATGTGTAATCAACATTAAAATAAAATTCTGTAAAAAAAAAAAAAAAAAAAAAAAAAAATGGGTTTTTTAGCATTACAAGTGTTTTTTGTAATATCTAAACATTTACAGTGAATGTGTTTTATTTAGTATTTTGTGCATGTGCAATGTGTATAACTTCCAGCATGACTTGTAATGTATTATAACCACTTACAAATGTCTTATGGATGTTTATAAGAAAACATTACATTTGTCACTTTACTTAAAAGCATACTTATTATTATATATACAGTATATATATATATATATATATATATATATATATATATATATATATATATATATATATATATAACATATAACTTCTGCAGATAAAATTGGATGTTGCTTGCGTTATAATGCATAATATTCTAAGGTATATCTATAAATAGGTAATCATTATAATGTATTATTATTGTGATTTGCAAAAAAGCCCCGCGCCAGTTCATAAAGTCACAAGTGTTGATTAGGTTTGTTGATTCAACTTACTTAGACCGAATAAAATAAAATAAATAAAATAGAATCTGCACACCAGGCCACTGAGGTTACAAAAAAATAAAAAAAAAATTAGAAAATGAGGTACAGAGCAAGGTTATTAAAGTTTGGGGGTTTTAAATTAGTTTTAATTTTTATTTAATTTTCCATTTCAAATTATTATTTAGTTTAGTTTCAGTTTAAAACTGTGTTTTAGTTTAGTTTTTCAATTAATTTTAGTTTTCATTTTTAGTTAAATCTATCAATATATTTTAGTTTTTATTTTTATTTCTATTTCAGTCAAAACAGATGAGTAAATGATTTGGCAGGGGACAAATTTGTATAATGTACTTTAAACTAAACTATTCCCTATCCAGTCCAGATTACACATAGGTCCACACAGTGTATAGCTAGGCTGACATACAACATAGTAAAAACAACCAAGAAGGGCTTACAAATGTTGAGATACACTCACCGACCACTTTATAACAGTAGGTACACATGCACACCTACTTATTCCTGCAATCGTGTGGCAGCAGTGCAATACATAAAATCAGGCAGATATAGGTCAGGACCTTCAGTTTATGTTCACATCAACCATCAGAATGGGGAAAAAAATTTATCCCAGTGATTTTGACCTTGGCATGATGACAAGGTGTCCACAGAACTGCCGATCACTGGATGTTTTTTGTTTTTGGCACCATTCTGAGTAAATTCCTGAGACTGTTGTGCGTGAAAATCCCAGGAGATCAGCAGTTACAGAAATACTCAAACCAGCCTGTCTGGCACTAACTATCATGCCACGGTCAATATCACTGAAATCACATTTTTCCCCCATTCTGATGGTGAATGTGATGTGAATGTTAACTGAAGCTCCTGACCTGTATCTGCGTGATTTTATACATTACACTGCTGTCACATGACTGGCTGATTATATAATCGCATGAATATGTAGGTGTACAGGTGTTCCTAATAAAGTGGTCGGTGAGTGTATGTATCCCTTTATTTTTTTTTAACATCAATAATACTCAATAAAACTAATACATTTATCTTGAAACATTGAGCACATAACCGAATGTGGGCACATGAAACTCATGGCCAGTATTAAAAACGAAAAATATTTTATGATAATTTCTATTTAGTTTTAGTTAGTTTTGAAGCAATGCATGATAGTTTCAGTTTAGTTTGAATTTTTTTCCTCGCTTTTATAGGTTATTTCTTTTAGAATTTTGTTTCAATTTTAGTTTCAGTTTCAGTTAACTACAAAAACCTTGGTACAGAATCCAAGATCCATTGAGAGGGAAATATTTTACTGAAGATTAGCCATGTAAAATAAAAAAAGTGTACAAAGGTGCACAAAAATGTTTTATATGTGCACAAAAAAATTAAAAAATGTAAAAAAATTGTATGAATATAGCAAATGTTTCAGTCCATTGTGGACTATCCTCAGTGCTTAATGTCTTCAATCTGAATAGCATATACACCGATCAGCCACAACATTAAAACCACCTGCCTAATATTGTGCAGGTCCCCCTCGTGTGCCAACCCGCATCTCAGAATAGCATTCTAAGATGCTATTGTTCTCACCACAAACAGTTCGAACCAATCTGGCCTTTCTCTGTTGACCTCTCTCATCAATTAGGCGTTTCCATCTGCAGAACTGCCGCTCACTGGATGTTTTTTTGTTTATGGCACCATTTGGGGTAAATTCTAGAGACTGTTGTGCGTAAAAATCCCAGGAGATCAGCAGTCCTCAAACCAGCCCGTCTGGCACCAACAATTATGCCATGGTATAAATCACTGAGATCACATATTTTCCCCATTCTGATGGTTGATGTGAACATTCACTGAAGCTCCTGACCGGTATCTGAATGATTTTATGCACTGCACTGCTGCCACATGATTGGCTGATTAGATAATCACATGGATGATTGTTGGTGCCAGATGGGCTGGTTTGAGTATTTCTGTAACTGCTGATCTCCTGGGATTTTCACACACAATAGTCTCTAGAATTTATTCAGACTGGTGCCAAACACACAAAAAAAAAAAACATCCAGTGAGCGGCATTTCTGTGGATGGAAATGCCTTGTTGATGAGAGAGGTCAACAGAGAATGGCCAGACTGGTTCGTACTGACAAAGTCTACGGTAACTCAGTTACCGTATTGGTACACCAATCTGTACAAATGTGGTGAGAAGTATAGCATCTCAGACTGCTATTCTGAGATGTGGTTTGGCACTGTTTTGGCGGCATGAGGGGGACCTACACAATATTAGGCAGGTAGTTTTAATGTTGCGGCTGATCGGTATATATACATATTCAAGCACAACATTGATTCCAAACACTGACTGTAGACACCAGATAATAATCAGGGACAAACAAGGTATTATGCTGCCTTCATGTGCTATTAGAATGATCCAACTTCCCACTTCTGTAATGATAATTACAAGTACGTCATATTCACATGCTTTGCTCTGAGATAATTTGAAAGACTGGTTTGAGTTGATAGAAAGGCTACGGTAACTCTGATAAACCCTCTGTACAATTGTAGTGAGCAGAATAGCATCTCAGAATGCACAACACGTCGAACCTTGAGGCGGATTAGCTATAACAGCAGAAGACCACGTTGGGTTCCACTTCTGTCAGCCAAGAACAGAAAACTGAGGCTGCGGTGGGCCTACCATTTGTGTACCTCAGCAGAAAGGTGCAGCCTTAGTTTCCTGTTCTAAGGTGACAGTAGTGATACCAGGAGGGGTCTTCTGCTGCTATAGCCCATCCTCCTCATTGTTCAACATGTTGTGAATTCAGAAATGCTTTTCTGCATAGCACTGTTGTAATGCGTGTTTATTTGGGTTACTGTCACCTTCCTGTCAGCTTGGACCAGTCTGGCCATTCTTCTCTGACTTCTGTCATAAGCCGTTTACGCCCACAGAACTGCCACTTGATGGATGTTTTTTGATTTTAACACCATTCTCTTTACACTTCTATTTTGTTTTTTTGGTTTATTATTGTAGTTACAATTATTTATGAGAAGTTATAACATAAGGTGCACTCAAATTTTTTTTGCAGGTTGTTCACTTAATTAAAATAAACTAAAGCAACACAGTTCTAGAACATTTTGTGATAAATTAATTATATTACATTTGTAAAATTTAAGTTTACTTAATCCATTTGAGTAAGGTCTACATGAATATTTGTTGTAGCATTGGTGAAACTGGCCAGGGGATTTCGATTTCCCAGCATTTTCAGGGGACTGGATGGTGTGAACAAATGTTGAAACTAAGTGTTATTTTATGCATTTTTGAGCAACATAAGAACAGGATGAGTTTGTTCATGTTTACTGTTCTGTTTTATCATTTTTTTTAAAGTAGTGTTTGTTTGGCTGGAGTTTGGGGGGTTACAATTGTGGTGAAGACTGGTGCTTGTGTTTTGGTTGAGGATGGATTTGCACTTTTAAGTTATGTTTGATTTGAATGCTGCTTAGCTCTATAAGCAGTTGCTATCAAACTGACAGTCAAACAGTTTCACTGTCCTTACACTTGCGCACCTGGCATATAGTAACGATTAAAATAATACATTAATTTGAACCAACATTAGACAATGAGTTAAATTAACATTAGTAAATTAAAAAAATTACATTAGACCAACATAAAAAAAGTTTTAAGTTTGATTAACATAATAAAGTTTAGTTAAACCAACTATAGTAAATTGACTTGACCTAATCCAACTAAATCATGTTGGTTTAATGAAACTGAATTAATTAGAAGTAGTGACAGGAAGTCTGATTCTTTTCCGCAAACCGGTTCTTTTGAACAGTTCGTTTCAATGAACCGGTAAAAAAAAAAATGATTCACCAGTTCATTTACATCATCATGTAATGACGTCACTATACATAATACATCATAGAATACACGCTCAAACACATTCAATAAAGCTATTTGTAAGCACGTATTGCTGATCATTTTATTTAATTAAGTTATAATAATAAGGGTGTTTATTGTCATCAGTGTTTCATTCAGTGATCTTACAACACATCCTACATTAAAGTTTTGCACCTAAAACACCCAATACTGACACTGATATATAAACGTGGATGTTCTACACGTCTAACACATGTAAAGTGATTAAAGTAGTCTTAATCAACTCACCCTTTTTTACAGAAACCATGATCCAGCTCATAACAACTTCAGATATAATCTGCATGCACAAGAGTAAAATTCATTTTCATCTCTCAATTGAAATGTTTGGCCCCCTCATTCAAGTCCTCGGTTCACACATGCTCATCAGCTCATCAGTGTACTGTTAACTCGAGAACTGCTGTGATCAACTCAATGTACTGTTGACTCGAGAACTGTAGACTGGATCATCTTCATACATTGATAAAATGGTAATACAATCAAGTCATTAACATTTTTCCAGTACGTTTTATTTGTTATATTTTCTGCTGTTCAGCTAAATACACCAGATACAGACATTTCACCCCTTAATCACACACATGCTCAATGTCAGCAGCTCATCAGTTCTCAGTATGTTGGACACCTCCGAAAGAGGAGATTCTCAGTTCAGTGTACTGTTGACTCGAGAACTGTTGTGACCGGAGCGTTCAGTCCGATTTGTGAACTAGTTGGGGAGGTTCATTGCAAACAAGAGTTGGCAAAAGCAGATATCACCAGTTCTAGGATCATCTAGGGTTATCAGCTCATTTCGAGTCGGAGTGTCAGGCACATCCAAGAGACAGGTCAAGATAGAGTAACTTGTGGATCAGTGTTGACTCGAGACATTAACTGTTTCAAACGTTGCAGTCTGATTTGGTGAACTGGTTCAACTCGTTCACTAAAAAGAACCGGTTCAAAAGAACAATTCGTTCATGAACTGGACATCACTAATTAGAAGTAACTTAATTAAATTGCTTGTAAAATCTCTTAAATTAAACTAAGTAAAGGTAATGAATTGGTTTTTTGTTTTAGTGTGTATTTTGTATTAGTGTGTATCATAATACATTATGTGTATTATGAGACATTACAAATGCAGTTTAATGCCTTTACAATGCATAGTAAATATGGGCTTCTTAGAAAGTATTACCAATTTGTTTCTGTTTTGTTTTTTTTTGTTTTTTTGTTAACAGCGGTAAGAATGTTAGTCCATACCAGTTTTACGAGTGCCTCACACTATGTGATACATACTTAATTTTTAGAAACATGTTTAATTTTTACAACCACAGAAATAATCCATCTACATGTGTATCAGAGTTTATGTTCATACATGATCTAACTATTTCACAATCACTTACCTCCTGGTGGAAATCCCCAACACATATTGGGAACCTACTCTGTGGATTTTCACTAGTCTCTAGCTAAATTTATGACTAGCCAAGTGTGTACAAAGATCTGAAGAAACAAATAAATTTGACATAATGCTTTTAAACTTTTTTATTACCATAGATATGAGCGTTGTCTGAATTCCTCAGTACATTATTGGTATTGTTGCTCTAGAAGGTTTTGAGAAAACTGGGGAAAACTCATTTGCATAGTGTCATGGTTCTTGAGTTAGGCTACTTGAATTATAACAAGATAACTAGAGTGGTAGTTCATGCCAATTCATTGTCTTGCCCTATACAAAAGTAAAATATTGAAAAAAGATGTCACTTATTAACAGTATCTCCACTGTCAACTGAAAAGCAAAACATTTAATCATCCATTATGGACAAAACTGCCTTACCTGTAGAAAATTACATGCTGAAACACAAGTAATGTTGACTGACTTCTTTCAGCTTTTCATTATCTGGTATTGCCAAATATTTGTACTTTAAATTTCAAACCACATTTGTTAACAGACCATGTTTAGTTTATCTCTGAATTAACACACAGGGCTACAAAATATATTATGAAGGTAGGATCGGACTTAACTCATTACTGTTCAATCATCTTAGAATGAAAAAGCATCATGTATCACAAGGGATGTCATTAAATATCAATTTATCGATTATTGACTGGCGCGTTATTTTATCGACATTTAAATTAGTTGATGTTTAAATCAGAAGTCTAATTGGCATGCTTTCCAATTTCCTTTGTTTAACAGTCTGGAGTAATAGCAGTGGGAGACCACAAGAGGGTCATTACATACTATTTACTGATCGCACACACACACAGGACGAGCTAAAGCAGCGCATTTGGCAGGCCAAAGTTACAAAGGTTTTTGTACTTCTTCAAGAATTAACAAAGTGACGTTGGTGAGTTTGCAGTTTGGTGAAATTGGTGTAACTGCGTGACATTTATTATGCAATTTCTCTGTATGAAGCCATGAATAGGTCTTTGTAACATTCTTGTTACTGAAAATACATTGTGTGGGGCGGCTCTATGAAAGATACACAATATATCATCCAGTTATACTAGAGTAAATAATGATTTGGGTTGAATTTAATGGAAAACTATGTGACTTGCATGCCATGGCACTTCAGAATGTTGACGCCGAGCGTTGGCGGTGTGTGTGTACCTTTGTAGAAAATAATTGTTTCGAATTTTAGAAAGCACCATGTCCTCCGCCAGTGTGCGACCCTCTTTCATTAACCCTGCCGCTCAGTTTACCAAAGTTGTGTTGAAAATATGTCTGAAGAGACAAAAGCGGTGTCTGAAATCGCCCACTTGTTCAATTTTCTATATAGTGAATGGCAGTGAGTGGACTATATTTCAGCAGTGAGTGAACGAAATGAGAGCGATTTCAGACGCTGACGTAAATTCCATGCGTCAGAGAGCACTTGAGAGCTGTCGCAGACACTTTGTCATGAACATTTCACCTATGTGGCTTCATGAATTTTATCAGCTCTGTAACCATCTATATATATATATATATATATATATATATATATATATATATATATATATACATATACATACACACACACACACATACATACACATACTTTCATAATATGCAATTATTAAATGTTTTACTGTGCATACCGCTGGCATAATTCAATTAATCTTTTCACAACTGTTCATTTCTTATGATTATTATATTAATGATAATGAGAAAATAATTCAACAACTTGTCATGTTTATGTATATTTATTTTTTCATAAAAAGATAATATAACTGTTTACTATATATGTCAATAAAGATAAAAACGCTACTGTCGTTATATATATAATTTTTATTTTATTTTTTTAGAAAAGTAAACTACCACCAAAAACTAACACCAGTGCACAAGCACACATTTTCGCGGGGTTCTTCTTGTCGGTGTCCTCCACCCGAGTCCGGAGGCAAACTTGACGCAAAAATGTACTCCGTCTTGTTGGTTTTGGTTCTGATGAATCTTATTTTTTTTTTGAGGAGAAGAAAAAGGCGTATTATACAAAGAGCAACAACATTGAGGCGTGCGTTGTTAGCTCGTCGACGCCACCCATCGGTAAGAAGTTATTAAGACAATAAACATATAACCGTAAACTAAATAGCTGAAGAATGTCCATTCTTACAGGATATTTAAAAACTTAGACTTCGGTTTTTAGTTTACAGTTGCATGTACATGTCTACATAAGATAAACTAATAAAAGATAATGTTCAAAATTGATGTTAATAATACACTGATGTCAGTTTATTATTTGTGTATCTTATGTTTATATAATTTTTTTTTTTTTTTTAAATGTCCAGAAAATAACATTTTACCATCAAACATTATCTTAAACTATAGTGTATATATATATACTTATATATATATATATATATTTAGTTTGGGACCCCAGCTCCTTACTGTTGACTGAAACCACAAGTGCTTGTGCTCTGGTTGTACCTGGATGGGACAAGTGACCTGAGGCCAGAATCTAGGCTTACCAGGCAAACCCTAACCGACCTCATTACCAACCTCCGTGAGGATCGTGACCACAGATGGGGTCAAAATCTCGAAATTCTGGTCTTTACATTTTGGCTGGCAAGTGCAACTTCTTACTGGGTTGTTTGCAGAGCATTTGTGCACCTGTTCTACAGTGCACATGATTTTCAGAGTCACGAAAAAGATCCTCAAGATCAAACAGAGAGTAATCCGCTTCCCATCTCTACAGGAGCTTGAGGAAATCAGTGCTGGCTTTGCAAACCTGGCTGGCAGTCCTGTCTTTGGTGCATTTGCTGTTAGCATTGATGGCTGTCACTTTAGAATCAAGCCACCATCTGCTGATTCTATGTGCTACTTAAACAGAAAGTTGTTTTATTCCATCCAGCTACAAGCACTCTGTGACCACCAAGGAAATTACCTGGACATTTTTGTGGGTCATCCCAGATCTGTCCATGACTCCAGAGTGTCCAAGAACAGCCCAATTTACACTAAGGCACTGTACTCACCAGAGGGATACCGTATTTTAGGAGTTGGAGGTTACCCCTGCCTTAGCCACCCAGTCTCCATACAGCAATTACACCATACAGAGAGACACATGAGAATGCAAGTCAGCGTCGTTCAACCCCAACTATGCAAAAGCTCGGTCCTTAATTGAGATCATTTGGCAGTTTGAAAACACGATGGCGATCCATCTATTTCAAGGCCCTTGAAGTTAAGCCAGTCTTTGCTCCAGAGGTCATAGCTTGTTGTGCTGTACTGCACAACATCTGCATCACAAATGGTGACATCACAGAGCCAGAAGGCGGCCAACTGAATAACGATGACCCTGATGACCAGTACATAACAGACCCGCAGAGTGGTGAACAGACGAGAGACCACTTAGCTGCATCCGTCTCTGCTCCAGATTTTTACTATCTTCCTCCAGCCCTACAATATCATGATTATTTATAAAATCTGTTTCTGTAAATGACTATTTACTAATCTAGCATATAGTTATTATATAGTTAAACTATGAAAAATGATGTAAGGTGTTTGTTGGTACAAATTATCTTGTAAAAAATAGAGCAAACATGACTCAAATCAAACTTTATATTCTAAATAAAAACGTAAATTTGTTTCCACATTTTTTTCAAGAATTGAGAGATGTCTCTCCTCCCTCATCACTTCTCATTCTCTCCTCTGCCCTCTCAGCCACTCTCACTAAAAAAATGTCTCTTTGCTGGCCCTGCATCTCCACTCCCTAACATGCCCTCCTGCTCTGGCTCCTCGGGTACTGAATCAGGGGAACTCGCTGCAGCAACAATGGAGTTTTCCTCTGATAAGGCAATTAGGATGGGAGGCTGGATGGGTGGCCTCCCACCTACTGCCTCATCCATGAGGTTGTACCACTTCCATGTTCCTGCATTGGATTCCCCCGATTCAGTCCCAAGCCAACTCCAGTGGGTGGCTTCCTTAGCTCCTAAAAACTATTTAGAAGAGAATGATATATCTTACAGAAATACACAAAATTTTCATATAAAAAGCTCTGACAGCATAAAGTCATTCAATATGGTTTTAAAGGAATAGTTAACCCAATAATTATAATTTTCTCTTCATTTATTCACCCTTAAGTGGTCTCAGACTTGTCTGACTTTCTTCCACAGAGCACAAATAAAATATTTTAGAGATATGATCTGTTTATCTCCATACAATGCAAGGCATAAAGGCGGCAAAAGGGTTATGTGTAAGACTTTCTAATAGCTTTTTGATTAGAACAGACAAAAAAAAAAAAAAAAAAAAAAAGTAACTATAAATCTTGACATAAGCAGTCTCCTAGCCCTAGATTTCAGGCTTGATTACACTTCCTGTCACCATCTAGCATTCTGGCATGCATCTAGCACTATGAAGTGTAATTGAGCTTGAAATCATGATTGGCTAGGAGACTGCTGGTGTCAAGATAAATAGTGAAAAAGGAGTTACAGTTTGGTTTGTTCTCACACAAAACTGATTGGATTGCTTCAGAAGACATAGTTTTAAACACTGGAGTCATATGTATTACCTTAATGCTGCCTTTATGTCCTTTTTGGAGCTAAAAGATTTGGTCACCATTCACCTGCATTGTGTGAACAAACAGACATCATATTTCCATTAAAATATATTTGTTTGAATTCTGTGGAAGTCATTGGAGTTTGAGATGACATAAGGTTAAGGAAATGATGAGAGAATTACTTAAAATGATCATTGTTGGGTGAACTACTCCTGTAATTCAGACGAATTGAAGAATCTGTGGTTAAAATTTATTTTAATTATTTAGCAGTACAATTACAACAAATGCCGGATTTTCAAGACGGTTACTCCTGAAAGATGGTGCAGCTGCCATTTTGTTGGGACAATCTGGCACTTCAGGATCACAACCTGTAAGTATGCTTGATTATTTGTGGATTTATCTACTACCGAGAGTTCATATGCAGAGTTTTGTGTTGTAGCTACGTTGTACACCCAGTGCACAGCTGTAGGCCTCTGCTAACCTTGAATAGTGAATAGTGTGGAGATGGATTTATTTTTACAAACAGTAATTTTACGTCTGCAATTCACAGAAGTGCTCAGCTAACTTGCTATGTAAAGTTATTGTTTTGGTAAGAGTTTACTATTCAGCTGTGGGCCAGCTTTTACCTAAAACTGTGTAACAAAATGGTCGATCTCAAGAGTCTTATATAATTACAAGCTGTAATGTTACGGCCACTATTGGTAGTCCATGGCTGACTTGCTCACTAACTTTCTAATACCCCCGGTAATGTCCAACCAGGAGTAAGCCTCTGTTCTCCGTTCATAGCTTGGGTGAAAAAAGTTGGGCTACACCCATTCCAGCAAAAGATGACTAACTTAGATGCACTACGTGTCTTTTACTTGAAGCTTCGTTATGTTCACAATAATCAGCAGTGTACTTGTAAGAAGGCTACAAAATTAAAACTTACCACTGTGTGCTTGTGAAGGTGGTTCAGGTCAATCAGCTTGTTCTTCCAAACTTTCATTATTGGACTCATGCTCGAACTGGTACAACAAAAACTGACGCCACTGTTACCATAGTTACAGTAGTTTACAGCTGCTCAGGAAGACTCGGGAGCTGAATCTCAGTTACAGTAAGGGGCATTACATTTCTGACACACACTCTACGTGGCTGACCAATCACAACAGACTAGGCCAGCTGACCAATCAGAGCAGACTGGGATTTTCGGAAAGGGGGGCTTTAAAGAGACAGGAGTTATATCAGAGCGTTTCAGCCAGAGTATGAAGAGAGGGGAAAAGCAAAGTACAGTATGAGGAAAATAATGTTTTTTTTTTTACATTAAAGCATGTAAACCTATTCTAGTAGACCCCTAAAATAAAATTATGAACCTGGAAATCAGCATAATATGGGCTCTTTAAGAGTTTTTCTTTATAAGGGCCAAAAACAAAAATGTAAGTTTTGTTTTTTATTTAGTACTGTATGACAGATATTGAAGTATACTCCATTAGAAAATAATTATTAAATACTTTAAAAATTCTTTGTTATTAATTTTTGCCTCTGTAAGCATAAATTATTGTTTGTAGCCTTTTGTAATCGTTGAGTATGAGCCCCTCAATTGTCCTGAGTGGCAAAGATGGATCAGCCACTGTGGTGGAGAGATCAAACATGAAGTGTTATGCACAAACATCACAAAAGGCAACAGTCATTGACCCTGGAGGAGGACACATGATATTAAGAACCAAGGGATTGTAAACTTTTTAACAGGATCATTTGTAAATTTAGATATGATCTGGATTTGTGAAATGTACATTTCTGTAATATCAAATAGCTTCATTAATGTAGTTCTAAAAAAAAAAAAAAAAAAACATCTTGCAGATGCTGCAAAGGATGTAAATTTACAAGCAGAACTGTATATATTATTAAGATGAATTTACCTTGTAGGTTTTATTCATGTTTTCCCACTTTTTGGCAGCTTTGGAAGGGGTTACCACACCAAGCAAACCCATCTCTTTCAGTACAGTTCTGTAGTGCATATAACGTAATGATTTAAATATTACTAATTAGACATAATAATAATAATAATACTACATTTTATTTATATAGCGCCTTTCCACAAGCTCAAGGACACTTTACACTCCATATACATTTAACAGGAAAAAGTACATTAGTATACATTTCAACAGAAGTTACAATCTCAATTACAAAAGTGGATATAAAACATCAATCAGTAATAGACAAATAATGCGCTCAGAAAAGATGTGTTTTAAGCAGAGATTTAAAGATAGAAATAGAGGAGATGTCACGGAGGCTCTGGGGTAGAGAGTTCCACAGTTTAGGTACAACTACACTGAAGGATCTCCCACCAAAAGTGGATAGACGAAATCTAGGGACAGACAACAATTTTGAATCAGAAGAACGAAGAGTGCATGCTGGTGTGTGTGGATGCAGCAGATTAGATATATAACAAGTTCCAGATCACTGAGACCTTTGTATGTCAGGAGAATAATTTTAAACTTAATACGCCATGAGACAGGCATCCAGTGAAGACTAAACAAGATGGGAGTAATGTGTGCAGAACGCTTGGTGTTAGTGAGAACTCTAGCTGCAGCGTTTTGGATGTATTGTAATCGGGCAATAGTTTTAGATGGTAGGCCAGTAAAGAGGGAGTTACACTAGTCGAGACGTGATGATATGAAAGCATGAACTAGTAATTCTGCATCCTTCAAACTGAGAATGGGGCGAAGTTGTGCAATGTGACATAGATGGAAGAAAGCAGTTTTAGTGATGGTTCTGATGTGGGCTTCAAGAGTAAGAGATGGATCGAAAGTGATTCCCAGATTCTTAATGGTTTTAGAGGGTTTGGTCAGATTTCCATCAATATTGACACAAATGTCGATATTTCTTATAAGTGTTTGTGGCCCAGAAATCATGATCTCAGTTCTGTCAGCATTGAATTTGAGGAAATTACTGTTTAACCAAATTTTTACATCAATGATACAGGCAGTTAAGGAGCTGATGTCATGTGTTTCATCAAAACATACAGATGTGTAAATCTGGGTGTCATCAGCATAGCAGTGATAATATCAACATATCAACTGAAACTGAACTCTATTCATTCCTGAGAAACAGAAATCTTGAAACTCACTCCCATCCAAGCTGGACTGCGTTCCCACGCCCAGAGAAGAGATGCCCATTGGCCATCCTGCTCATTATGAGACACGTTACGTCTTCATCCATCCCTAAAACAATAGAAAATCTTTGCGAATACAGTAGTTACATGTGATAAATATGTGAACAATCCAACAAATTATCATTTGCTGTGTGAAATTCTGACCATAAAAATTACCCTTGCTAGTTACGAGTAAAAAATTGCATTCAAGTGGAGTTAGTGGCCAATCATAAATTAATCCATCAATATGTATAATTTTACTTTGTTATATCTTGATACAGATGCATTTTTTATTAATAAAATAGTCACTTACATTTGTAAAAGTTGTCGCCTCCGGTGTTTGCATCCGCTGTTTGCAATTTTCTTTTGCACTCTGCCGCCGTCTCCGTGCTGGATTATGGGAAAGAGGGATCGGAGAGTGTACATCGTATGTACACTCGAAATCAGATTGCATTGTGGATAAGAATGAGTGAACAAATGTAGGGAACGAGAAGTAGGGAACGAATTCGAATACCACTACAAAATGGCTGACACCCGAAATAGTGCACTATTTAGTCGATGGGGGTCGGTTTCGGACACAGCTAAAGACTATTGTGCATCGAGCAGCCCTATTTATATCTGGGAGAAAATCAATATATATATATATATATATATATATATATATATATATATATATATATATATATATATCGATAATTTATCGATGCATGAAAAAGGCATAGATACCAAGCTTATGTATCACATTTGTGACTTCTTTTTTCCAACTTATATGTACATACATAACCATTGATTAAAGCTTTGAATGAAAAGACCTCCCAGACCACACAAAAGCATTTAAAAAGTGCAAAATTTTTATTTAAATACAGTGGGCTATAAGAGATACAGTGAGCAACAAATAACCCACCACAGTCCAACAAAACCTTAATATACACACCATATCTTGCATTACTGTATTTTAAATAGATGATAGAGCATATTAAGGAAATTCAGCTGACTCTTCGTCGCAGGTGAAGAATGTGAATGTCAGGACTGTTGAACTCTGGGTCTTGTTTCTCAGGTGGGATATCCTCTGACTGGAAGTCTTGCAAAAGCAGCTATAGAATGACAACACAGATGTGAGAAAAAACACATTTAGTCTTACAAGGCACTTTGAGTATTTCTAAAATCTATAGGATATTAAGTAACATAGCATTATTTCGAGCATTAATTGTTTGAGACAAAATATTGTTTCCTTCTGTTAAGATGTGCCACTAAATATTACAAATCTTTTTATTGGTTTGGTGTTTTACATTAAGGTCTATTTGAAGTCTCTCACCTCAAAGAATCTCTTTTCTATCTCAGGATTGACACCAACAGTCCGTTGCTCATAGCAACAGATGATGCATGTCTCAGGCCCAGCAAGGACTTTCAGAGTCTCCACTAGGGGCACCACAGACTGAAACATAAAAGTGGAATGAAAAACACTGCAGTAGTTAGATCTAGTATTGATCACTGATCTGTACTGTAAAGCTAAGTATTGAAGGTAACAATGCAGGGCATTTTTGATGTAAAAAAGAAATAGCCCCATGAACTTTGTTACAATAACTATTATTACAATACCTGCTCATAGTATATACAGTCAGCCATCAGAATATAATGAGGATGAGGTAGAAAATCTTCCACATTTCCTCCCCTTTAAAAAAGAGATTAACTGCATAAACCATTATAAACAAAAACAGGCATGTGTGTTACTTTTATTTGGGATGTGGTTGGGGAGATAAGCCACAGCTAACCCAAATTTTACACATGAATAGATAAGGCTCAAAGCATAAGCTGAAAACACAAGCTTTGTTGCTATAATTATCTAACTGCTTAAAAAGAGGATGTAGGATTTAAGTTAGTACAAACCATTTCAGTACCTTGGCTGCAATTGAGCCTGTGCTGATGAGATGCTGATTTTTACTAATGTTCAGCTGAAGAAGAGGCTGCAGGTCTTCCAGATCCGTCACTATGACATTAGCCCTGTGGGTGCACAATACTGAGGTTTACATTCAGTCAAGATGCTTACAACTGATCACATGTCCCTCACTTTAACATTAAAAACCACACTTAACATTCAAATATCATGTTGATACCGAATGATATTCTTATGAGACCTGAATATTCATCAAACATAATAAAAATATATAAACTACATTTAATGTAGATATTTAATGTAACATTGTTACAGGTTGTACGTGCAAAGACGATCTGAATGGATTCAGTACCCTCTTCCTTGTTGTCCATTTTCATTTCTGTTATTACCAACTTTGTGATACAACAGAAACTAGATGGTCATTTTGGAGAATTATAAGAAGTTTATTGGTTTTATGGCTTATTTTATTCATATTTCACAGTGCCAATGTGCATAAAGCCATGACAAGGAGTCAAATAGATCTGTGAAAATTTTCACAAATCCAGTTGTCTGAAACAAATGTTTTTCCCTTATTATAAGCAGTGTGCTTTATAAAATGGTCTGTTTTTTAAATTATAAGATTTTTATTACTTTTCTGGCTTATATCCTTAATTTTTCACATTGCCAATATGCATGAAGCCATCAAAATGAGTCAAATCATTCTACGGAAGTTTTCACAAAGCCAGTTTTGTGTAAAACCAATGTTTTTCCATAATAATTACCATCTCATCTGACTCAAGAACTCAACCAAGGGTTAAGAGACAAAAACTGTACTGTGAAATAATTCACAAATCAGGATGGTCTAATTAAGCCTAGTGTGACTAGATGGTCATTTTGGAGAATTCTAGGAAGTCTATTGGTTTTATGGCCTATTTTATTCATACTTCACAGTGCCAATATGCATAAAGCCATGACAATGAGTTAAATAGATCTGTGAAAGTTTTCACTGAGAAACTAGTGTATTTCTATCAAAATTATCATGTGTTTCAAGAATGTGACCTCTCGAAGGGCCTGGGTAGCTCAGTGAGTATTGCCGCCGACTACCACCCCTGGAGTTGCAAGTTCAAATCCAGGTCTACTAAGCAACCAAATTGGCCCGGTTGCTAGGGAGGGTAGAGTCACATGGGGTAACCTCCTCGTGGTCGCGATTAGGGGTTCTCGCTCTCAATGGGGCGCGTGGTAAGTTGTGCGTGGATCGCGGAGTAGCATGAGCCTCCACATGCTGTGAATCTCCGCGGTGTCATGCACAGCGAGCCACGTGATAAGATGTGCGGATTGACTGTCTCAGAAGCGGAGACAACTGAGACTTGTCCTCCGCCACCCGGACTGAGGTGAGTAACCGTGTCACCACGAGGACCTACTAAGTAATGGGAATTGGGCAAAAAAAGAAATAAATTAATGTGACCTCAACATTTATAACACTGATTTTTTCAGGTAAACTGTTGACCCAACAACTCAGGAATCGTCTATTTAAGCCTAGTGTGACCCATCTAGATACTCATTTTGTAGAATAAGAAGATGGCTTAGAAAATGTGTATTTCACAATGCCAATATTCAAGAAGCCATCAATCTGTGAAAGTTTTCACAAATCCAGTTTTGTATGAAACTAGTGTTTTTCTATCATAGTTATCATGTGTTTGCAAAATGTGTCCTCTCAAAGCCTATAACACTGATTTTTCAGATAAACTGTTGACTACAGAACTCAAAAAAGGATTAAGAGACAAAAACTGATCTGTGAAAAAACTCACAAATCATGAAGGTCTATTTGACCCGTCTAGGTTCTCAGTTTTTAGAATTATAAACTGATTTCTCTGATGGCTTTATCCATAGCCTATATTGTAATTATTACACAAGGCAATGGGGGTAGAGCAGTAAGACGCAATCAAACGCGACCAAATGAGATTGTGAAAGTTTTCACAAATCAGGTTCTATCTAATACAAGTGAATTTGCATGAACACAGATTGCCTGTTTACTGGAAATAGCCGTTAAAATTGAAGAGCGCTTATTTTTCACCTTCCCGTCTCATGGACTTAAAAAGAATTGACAGGAAAACAAACTGCTGTGAAAAAATTCACAATTCAGACTAGTCAAGATGAGAGTGGTTTCAGTCTTCTAGGTGTTCAACGTTTGTAGCTATTTGGACTAGAAACTGAAGAGTCGTAAAATTACATGATCGATTGCGGAGCGGAGGATGATATCATCCGAATTCACAAATCATGAAGAATCACATGCAACATTATTTACATGTCTATGACAGCGCATGGCAGGTTTATCAAACCGCAAACTATATTTACCGCGGTAAACATTTCAACCATGAACAACTTTGAGCAACTTGCATTCACCATATCTAATTTATAGTAGGCTAATGCAGTTATAATCTATATCCTTTCGTTAATTAGCAGGTTGGTGGCTTTATTTAACAGAGGAATTCACACGGCACAGCATTCATAACTCACCCCAGAGTAGCAGCCACGAGACCCACGAGTCCTGTTCCTGCGCCCAGTTCAATCATTTTCTTAGAGGACCACGTACTCATACCGGACTGAGTACTGCAAAACTGTTCCGTTTCGAGGTATTTTGATAGGACTATAGCTGCATCCCATACTACACAGCCCACGTCCCCTTTGCTACACTGATACATTCTTAAAACAGAACCATCGTTTTTCTCGATTTCTCTAACAAAATAATCTATAGAACTGTCTTCGGTCGCCATGTCTGGTTCACTGAACTAAAACGTGCTATGATACGTAAACAATGACGTCCAATTCGCGAATCATTTGAATCGGTTCTTTTCGCCAACGGAACCGACTCTGTTTAAAGTGAACTCGTCACAATAGAACATCCTGAGATTTGAATGAGGTTCAAATCAACTTTGACAAAAAAAAAAAAAAAAAAAAAAAGAGGAAGATTTATTTATTTTTATTTTTATACACTTTGAAGATACAAATTAATACTAAAATGTATCGATTTTTTTTTTTTTTTTTTTAAAGAAAGATGAATGGAATTAATAATAATTGCCATTTTTAAGCATGAAGGTGATCTGTCATCACTGTAACCATTCCATAGCGACCTCCCAGCAAACAATTTTGGTTCCCAGAACGTTTGGGAACGTTAGATTTTGGTTCCCAGAACATACATTTTTAAGGTTTGTTTTTGGTTAGCCAGGAAAATTTTCTTTACGGAAATAGAACGTAGTTTTTAGGTTTGCAGAACGTTCCCCTAACGTTCTGTTAATGTTCTCTTAACCTCAATATTCATAATTTATTTTACATAACATATTCATACATTCATGCATCATTCATCGTGCAACAATCGGTCTATATAAATAAAAAATTAGTGCACAATCCATATTTTTGTTGATCCATTGTTTTATTGTTTACATAAAATAACATAAGCCATGAATCTCGGGAAATTCAAAACAGTAATTATCATTAAAAAAAAAAAAAAAAAAATTCTCAGTGAAAATTAAAATACACTTAATCCTCTGCAGTTTGGTTCTCAGATTAATTTGTTCCTTTTTAAAGATGTTTATATATTTATACTGAAAAACAAGACAAATACACTGATGATTAAATCTCAAGTGCAGCGTCACAATATTACGTGATTTTGATATTGACTTGAGCTGATATTTTAGTTTAAAAATATATACAAAACAGATTATTTAATAAAAGCTGAATACTAAAATTAAGTATGCTAAAATGCAATTATACAACCTATATCTTACATTTTTTACATACATTTTGCACAAGCAAGTGGTAAATACTGAAAACTCTTGTTGTTGTGCGCTGTGTTTCCTTTCAAAACATAAGATTGTTGTGGCATGCAATGACTCAATTTGGTTTAATCACCAAAAACAGAATGATCTTCCTTCAATTTAGTAATTTAACAATCAATTGATTCAAAAGCAATGTTTTTATTTATTTTAATTCATGTAACTATTATTATTTAATGTGATTATTTAAACTGCTCTTAGGTGTAAATCAACAAATCATTTAGTTTACCTGTTCAACTGGTCTGGGAATTATGTTTGTAAAGTATCAACATCAAAGTTACATGCGATTATAAAAATTGTAAATGAAATGTAGACCTACTGATGACACACTGATTATGTGAAGATGTTACTTTGTGGTTTTGTTAATAATAATAATAATAATACTTCATATTTGTTAAAATACTACAGTTTAGTAATCGTTTAATAGCATAATAGCACAGTTTTTAAAGAGATTTAAAAAAAAGTAACATATATATATATATATATATATAACTCAGCAAAAAAAAAAGAAATGTCCCCTTTTCAGGACACTGTATTTTAAAGATAATTTTGTAAAAATCCAAATAACTTTACAGATCTTTATTGTAAAGGGTTTAAACAATGTTTTCCATGCTTGTTCAATGAACCATAAACAATTAATGAACATGCACCTGTGGAACGGTCGTTAAGACACTAACAGCTTACAGACGGTAGGCAGTTAAGGTCACAGTTTTAAAAACTTAGGACACTAAAGAGACCTTTCTACTGACTCTGAAAAACACCAAAAGAAAGATGCCCAGGGTCCCTGCTCATCTGTGTGAATGTGCCTTAAGCATGCTGCATGGAGGCATGATGACTGCAAATGTGGCCAGGGCAATAAATTCCAATGTCCGTACTGTGAGACGCCTAAGACAGCGCTACAGGGAGACAGGAAGGACAGCTGATCATCCTCGTAGTGGCCACATGTAACAACACCTGCACAGGATCGGTACATCCAAATATCACACCTGCGGGACAGGTACAGGATGACAACAACAACTGCCTGAGTTACACCAGGAATGCACAATCCCTCCATCAGTGTCCGCTGTCTGCTATAGGCTGAAAGAGGCTGGACTGAGGGCTTGTAGGCCTGTTGTAAGGCAGGTCCTTACCAGACATCACCGGCAACAATGTCGCCTATGGGCACAAACCCACCTTCGCTGGACCAGACAGGACTGGCAAAAAGTGCTCTTCACTGACAAGTCATGGTTTTGTCTCACCAGGGGTGCTGGTCGGACTCACGTTTATCGTCGAATGAATGAGCGTTACACCGAGGCCTGTACTCTGGAGCAGGATCGATTTGGTGGTGGAGGGTCCGTCATGGTCTGGGGTGGTGTGTCACAGCATCATCGGACTGAGCTTGTTGTCATTGCAGGCAATCTCAATGCCGTGCTGTTTATATATATTACATAGAGCTGCAGGTATAACATTAAAACGTTTAAAAAAATAAATTCCTCTTACAGAATAAATCAGGACATCTTGGCATTTGAGAAAGAGAAATATATTGCTTTAAATCAATTTTGAATATCTTGTATTTTGATAAATACACATTTTGTATATTTATATAAAATATATAGATTTATATTCTACTAACCCTTGTCTTGAGGACATGTTTTGGGCAAAGGCTGATCTAAAAATACATCAGAAATACAAAAAGACATCTAGTATGCTGCTTTGCATTTTAGAGCCTTTTTGATTGTGCATAATAAAGAAAACAAAATAAATCAGTAGAGCAAATAAAATGTAATATTAGTGGCTGTGCCTTAGAGTATTGTGACAAGACAGGAGAGGAATTTGGATCTAAATGCAGACTTTTTATAAAATAAAGGTAAACCAGGTAACTCAGAACATAATAAAACAAAACACAGGGAACAAAGCACAGCATAATACAGATGAAAACTGACAAAGAAACCAGGCGAAAACAAGGTTTAAATACACAAGGGAAAACAATGGAATGAGGAACACCTGGGGAAACAATCAGGGGAAACCAATCATGAAAAGAAACTACAAAGGACTACAAAACTATCAGGAAACAGAAACAGGGAACTAAACCATAATTTCAACATAAAAGTAAAAAAAAAAAAAAAAAAAAAAAAAAAAAAAAAACAGGGAATGTGTGACAACTATAAGTACTATACAAATACTGCTCAAACACCTAAGGTCAATTGTAACATTTTTAATTGCTTGACTGACTTTAAAATATTAATAATTTCACGTATTAACCTGACAAAATATTTGTTTTGTTTGAATAATGATTTTGAAAACATATTTATTTTTTATTTTTATATTCTACTAACCTTTGTCTTGAGGATTAATCTCGGACAATGATTTATCTGCAAATATAACAGAAAACTGAAATTACATCTAGTATGTTGGTTAATAGTTATGTTTTAATCATGTTACATGTAAACAACTTAGTGGAACAGGTTTTGACACCTTTGTCTCAGTGAGAAAACTCTGGCATCTTCTGAAATAAAAATGTTTTTATCATTCTTTAAATTAAACTGGATATAAATTGATTGTAAATTCAAATTATGTAATCTGAATCAAAGAAGCAAAATACAAGTTGACCTAAAAATATGCTTAATGAGGCAACATCTAAATTAACTGGTTTTATTTTACCCATGTTCTCATTCAGAAAGAACAAGCACTCAAATAATTAACAGGCTGTCAAAGAGTTTTTTGTATTGTTTTCCTGTAAAAATATCTAAAAGTCCTTAAAACAAGATCAATTCGATTCATCTTGTTTTAGAAACAACACTGCATAAGATATTTAGGTTTTTCAGAGAATGTATTTTTAACATGTGTATTTTGTCTTACTGTACTGGCAGAGTTTTTATAGTCAAAACAAGTGAAAAAATCTACCAGTGCTGAAGAAGTAATCCAAAGTATTTAGAATATGTTACTGACCTTGAGTAATCTAATGGAATACGTTACAAATTACATTTTATAGCATGTATTCTGTAATCTGTAGTGGAATACATTTCAAAAGTAACCCTCCCAACCCTGTGTACAGATAACATAAACCACTACT
Organism: Myxocyprinus asiaticus; assembly: GCF_019703515.2. Lineage (NCBI taxonomy): Eukaryota > Metazoa > Chordata > Actinopteri > Cypriniformes > Catostomidae > Myxocyprinus > Myxocyprinus asiaticus. Next base: position 12,484,313 of record NC_059360.1, on the reverse strand, counting down.
CCATTTTCAATGTGTTTTATAATGTGTATATAATTCTTTATTTTTCTTTTTTTTTTCCTCCCAGAAAAGTGGATGCGAGTCCCTCCATATGCGATATGCACTTAGTATGCGAGTCGCCAATAAACCAAAAGAAGAAGAAGAATCACGCGCATCTGGTCTGTTCACTCATGATAAATTATTATAATCAGATAATGCACATTAGATGAAATTACTCTGACGTCACACCACAGGAAACCGCACTTCTGGGTTCTATTGAGCAGAAGATTTCAATGGTGGAAATAGGCAGCGCTGCAGTTTTAATAATCTGTTAGGCTTTATAGAATGTATAATGTATTTTAATGTTAGTAAAAGTTATTATAAATGGTTTATCTATGGTTTACAGTGAAGACATTATGTGGGTTCCTTGCTGAAATATCAGCAAAACAAGTTTAATCTTGGTTCAATAAGCCTGTGTGATTATGTCGGACATGTAACAGGTTGAAGAATACACATCCTCGCATGTTTAACACACATCTAAAGCCTAAGAAATGTGATATATATATATATACTAGACATGCAATATAGATAACACATATTGCATGTCTAGTGGTAGTTTTGTATATATATATATATATATATACAAAACTACCACTAGACATGCAATATGTGTCTTTACTGCTTAATTTATTAACCCACATACAAAAAAAGAATATATTCTTACTTCAAAATGATCATATTCTATATAAAAACTTAACAGCTGTTTTCGATTGAACAATATTATTTACTGCATTCAAAACAAATGCAAAGACATTATTTCAGCAGTATGACATTATTTTTATCCACTTATCCTTTCACAAACAATAGTCCTTGCGCTGATGTGGTGGAGACGGGATCTGTTCCTCCCGTTATGTCGTATATGGTGGTCTTGATCATATAATCGTTAGATCATATTTTACCTTATATCTGTTGCAGTGACAGCACTTTGGAAATTAAAAACAGCTGTTTGCAATCAGAGTTTGTGTGATTTCTTCGATAAAAAAGTTAATATCGAACAACAGCTGCTGCAAATCAGTTGGGTCTAATAGAGCAGACGTGACAACAATGACGGTGACCCATGAATTATCATCATTTATGTAAAATCCTGAGTTTTTCCTGATGCAGCGATCTGGTGGAAATTTAAAGAAGTCCTAATCTCCAATAATTTGTGGAAAATGGGGTGTTCCAACCCCACAAACTGCATTTTTTTGGGCAGTTTTAGCAAATTTGAGCAACGCACCCAAAGACAGCAGTTCTTTTATGGGCAACCAAAAGAACCCGGAAGTGGCGGGGCTGAGCGTTTGTTTATAAACAGTAATTTCATCTATCCACCTTTTTCCTATGTCCCATGTTGCTTAAAGAGAAATATGGGCGTTACTTCCGTTGCCAAGTTAACACAGCTGTTGCGCCATACGTCCATTCATTCTTTCATTGTGGTGTTGGGATTTTGAGGAGAACGTGTATGATTTTGTATGAACATACAACAATCACTATATCAATGTCTTACTGAATGTTAATAAACTGCAAAAAAGTCATAAAGACAAAGAAAGTGCAAACAAAACTGGTGCGCTGTTTCTCCCAGATGCAGTTGAAATTTAATCTAAGCAAACACGCAACATTTCAAGCAAAATTATTGGTTGTTTTAGTGGAGAACCTGTGTTAGTTCAGCTTCAGATATGTGTGCTTGTTATCTTGTCACCCTGCATGTTTAAATCAGACAGACACACTGAGGAAGAGCCGTGAAGTTCTCATCTTTGGCTATGTAATCGCTTTTTCAAATTTTCCGATCAGACAGTTATTTCATTTTAAATCCGCAAGTAAGTTTAAACTTTTGTTCGGCGGGTGATTGACTGGTGAGAAGTGGTGTTTTGCAGCTGTTTTAAACTCAAATGCGATGTGTTTTTTGTGATCCAATCACAAAATATTTTGCACCCCGTTTACAACTATATTTAGCCCTGACCTTTGCGATCGGATCATCCGAAATGCATCTTATTACCAGCTGTAAACAGGGTCTGCAATGACTGCAGCCAGAGCTAGGGAATGCTGTAGAACAACTTCTGGCGGAAGTCCCACCCACATTTGTTTCCCCAGTAAGACCCCCAGGAAAAAGGTGGATAGAGTTCCAGTCAGCTGTTATCATTCAGTAACGGATCCAACAATACGTCATGAGACAACCACCTCAGATTTCGCGCCTCTTTTTGGCTTGTGGCCAATTGTAGTAATGGACCTTTTTCACAGACTGTGATGATGTGTTTCCGTAATAATTAACATTGTAAATCTGGCAAAGTTTTTTTATTATTTTATTTTCATTTTTAAAATATTTAATGTACATTTATAACACTACTTTGTGTTATATTACCCTGGCATTAAATTACAAAAAACGTCCTGGTTACTTTCGTAACCTCCATTCCCTGATGGAGGGAATGAGACGTTGTGTCGATGTAGTGACACTAGGGGTCGCCCTTGGGAGCCCCAAACACTTCTGATCTTTGAGAAAAGGCCAATGGGAATTGGCTAGTGGAATTTGCATGCCACTCCCCCAGACATATGGGTATAAAAGGAGCTGGCTTGCAACCACTCATTCAGGTTTTGTGCTGAGGAGCTGAGACAAGGTCCCGGCCATTTCAACGGGTAGTTCAGTTTTGTGGCAGGAGGGACACAATGTCTCGTTCCCTCCATCAGGGAACGGAGGTTACGAAAGTAACCAGGACATTCCCTATCTGTCACTCACTCGACGTTGTGTCGATGTAGTGACACTAGGGGCCCCTATACAAAATGCCACGACTAACTGAATTGTGTTACGTGGACTGGCAGTGCGAGACATGCAGACCTTGTGTGCCTTGTAGCCAGCCGTCACGTAACCTCCCCCAATGCTCTTACAGGCGTCACACGGTCCCCTGCACCTTGGGGACAGGTCGACTGCCCAAAAATAGGGACTGGCTGACCCAGCTGTGGCTTCTTCTCCTTTTTTCTCCCCAAAAAGAACAAAATCGTTCAGCTGGGGGCCATATAGTGGTCCGTGTCTGGGGGTGTCCCTCCGAAGGGGAGTATACCGCGGAGACCACACCCCGCCCGGTGGGGGGTTATTTGAGTGGAAATACGTCTCATGGTCTTACCGAGTTTTGTCAGAAATATCAGTTGTGGAGAAGTCCCATGGTAGTTCCTACCCGAGGGGGGAGGAGCTCTTCAAACATGGTGACCAGGGGCAGAGGGACCTCTACCCATGGAAGACACTGTTTACCAACAGGGAAACCATTTTGTGGAAGATAAATCACACGGGGTTACCTACGGGCAACCAGCGCATTTGGAGAACCTACCCCAGCACAGGGCCTAGTTAGCACACGTACTGGGCCGGCAGCGAGTGTCTCCGAAAACCCGCCTGCCAGAGGGCTAAGGAGGAAGGTCATCCAAGGTCCACAACTTTGTGAACACGACTGGGAGTCAAAGCGCATGGAAGTGCACAGAAATGCGCTATGCGCAAGTGGTAGATGCGGCCAGCTGTCCTTACCTTTCGGAACTTACCTGCTCGTACCTGACAACACACGGGATGAGACCAGCTCAACCCGGAGATTGCAAAACCTCGCAAAGGTGTTAGGTGTTTCCCAGCCCGCTGCTCCGCAGTTGTCTGCTAAAGAGGCGCCATTGGTCAGGGCCCAGGAGGCCGCCACACTCCTAGTAGAGTGGGCTTGTAGCCCCAAGGGGGGCGGCACATCCCAGGATTGATATGCCATAGCGATGGCGTCAATGACCCAGTGGGTGATCCTCTGTTTGGAGACAGTGCTCCCTTTCCGCTGTCCACCAAAGCAGACAAAGAGCTGCTCGGAGCTTCTAAGGCTCTGCGTGCAATCCAAATAGATGCGTAAAGCATGCACCGGACACAGCAACGACAAGGCTGGGTTTGCCTCCTCCTGGAGCAGCGCTTGCAGGTTCACCACCTGATCCCTAAATGGGGTCGTGGGAACCTTGGGCACATAGCCCGGTCGGGGGCTCAGGATCAAGTGAGAGTAGCCCGGACCGAACTCCAGGCACATTTTGCTGACAGAGAACGCCTGCAGTTCCCCTACCCTATTGACGGAAGTGAGCGCAGTCAGGAGGGCAGTCTTCAAAGAGAGTGCCTTTAGCTCATCTGACTCCAGGGGCTCGAATGGAGCTCCCTGTAGGCCCCCGAAGGACCACAGAGAGGTCACACGAGAGGATGAGGTGTGATCTGGGGGGATTCAACCTCCTAGCGCCTCTCAGGAACCTGATGATCAAGTCGTGCTTCCTCAAATACTTACCGTCTACTGCATCGTGATGTGCCGATATAGTGGCTACATACACCTTCAAGGTGGAGGGTGACAGCCGCCCCTCCAACCTCTCCTGCAGGAAGGAAAGCACCGATCCGTCTGCGCATCTCTGGGGGTCTTCGCATCGGGAAGAACACCACTTAGCGAACATAATCCACTTCAAGGCATACAGGCATCTTGTAGAGGGATCGTGTCTACCACTCTAGGTGGTAGGCCACTTAGGTCTTCCATGTCCCATCCAAGAGCCAGACATGTAGGTTCCAGATGTCTGATCACTGGTGCCAGACGGCGCCCCATCCCTGAGAAAGAAGGTCCTTCCTCAGGGGAATTCACCAGGGAGGGGCTGTCGCGAGGAGCGTGAGGTCCGAGAACCAAGTCTGGGTAGGCCAGCAGGGTGCTACTAGGACGAAGTGCTCCTTGTCCTCCCTGACCTTACACAACGTCTGTGCAAGTAGGGTCACTGGGGGGAACGCATACTTGTGCAGCCCCAGGGGCCAGCTGTGTGTCAGCGCATCTGTGACGAGGGGAGCCTTGGTAAGAGAATACTAGAGCGGGCAGTGGGAGGATTCCTGGGAAGCAAACAGGTCTTCCTGCGCTTGACCGAATTGACTCCAAATCAGCTGGACCACCTAGGGGTGGAGTCTCCACTCTCCCCTGAGCGTGACCTGCCACGACAGCACGTCCGCTGTGCTGTTGAGGTTTCCCGGGATGTGAGTGGCTCGCAATGACTTGAGCCGCTGCTGACTCCAGAGGAGGAGAAGGCGGGCGAGTTGCGATATTTGATTAGAGCGTATGCCGCCTTGCCGGTCGATGTATGCTACCATTGCCATGTTGTCCGTCTGGACCAACACATGCTTGCCCTGGATCAACTGCCGAAGCCTCCGCAGGGCGAGCAATACTGCCAGCAACTCGAGGAAGTTGATGTGCCAACACAGTCACGGGCCAGTCCAAGGACCGGCGACTGCGCACCCGTTGCACACAGTGCCCCTGCCACACTTGGAGGTGTCTGTTGTAACCATGACACACCTGGAGACCTGCTCTAGGGGAACCCCTGACTGTAGAAACGCTAGGTCGGACCAAGGGCTGAACAGATGGCGGCAGACCAGAGTGACGAGCACGTGGTGTGCCCCGTGGTGCCATGCCCATCTCGGGACTCGAGTCTGAAGCCAGTGCTGAAGCAGTCTCATATGCATCAACCCAAGCGGTGTGACCGCCGCTGAGGACGCCATATGCCCCATGAGCCTCTGAAATCTTTTCAGTGGGACCACCGTTTTCCATCTGAATGCTCTCAGACAGTTCAGCACTGACTGTGCACGCTAGCTCGTGAAGCGCACCATCATCGAGACTGAGTCTAACTCCATGCCGAGAAAAGAGATGCTCTGAACCAGGGAGAGCTTTCTCTTTTCCCAGTTGACCCAAAGCCCCAACCGGCTGAGATGCCTGAGCACCAGGTTCCTGTGCGCACACAACAAGTCCCACGAGTGAGCTAGAATCAGCCAGTCGTCGAGATAGTTGAGGATGCGAATGCCCACTTCCCTTAATGGGGCAAGGGCTGCCTCTGCGACTTTCATGAAGGCACGAGGTGACAGGGACAGACCGAAGGGGAGGACTTTGTACTGGTATGCCCGGCTCTCGAAAGCAAACCATAGGAAAGGCCTGTGTCGAGGTAAAACAGAGATGTGGAAGTATGTGTCCTTCAGGTCTACCACCGCGAACCAATCTTGATGTCGGATGCTCGCTAAAATTCGTTTTTGCATCAGCATCTTGAACAGGAGTCTGTGCAAGGCCCAGTTCAGAACTCACAGGTCCAAGAGTGGGCGCAACCAATCACCATTTTTGGGTATGATGAAGTAGGGGCTGTAAAACCCCTTCCTCATCTTGGCTGAAGGGACACACTCTATCGTGTCCTTCCGTAGAAGGGACACGATCTCCGCACGCAAGGCAGCGGCATTCTCGCCTTTCACCGAGGCGGGCACCTGGCGAACTGAATCACGTAGCCAAGTCGGACAGTCCTGATCAGCCACCGCGACAGGTTGGGGAGCACGAGGGGGACCAAGGGGACAATCGCGTCAGGCGTACTGGCGGGTGGGGCCTCGCGGCGTGGCGGAGCCTGAGGCGCCACGTTGGGGGGGCTTGAGCCCGGAACTCGTGGCCGTGCTGAGTCTGGGGACACTTACTTAGCTCCGTATACCTACCGTAGGAGGGGTCTGGGACGGGGGAAGAGGGAAATTGTCCTCGTGGCCTGTTGTGACTGTCCTGTCGTGGGTGTGATTGTGCCACAGCGGGGCGCACGGGGGAGGGGGGCCCGCCTCCTCAGCGTTTACCTGCCAAAAAGAATGGTGCCCGGCGGTTGTGATAACAACGGCCGTGGACACCGAATGTGTGACCCAGGAAGTGAGGAAACCGCTCTTTTGTTGAAAATGTGGGTACTACAGCCCCTTGGGGGTGCACTGAAATCAACAGAAAAGGTAAATAAGGATTTTACACCCGGCCCTCCACCGGGGGATGGAGTGGTCTGCTTACCAGCTCCTCTGCAGTGTGTTCCTGGATCCCTGGGTCGCCCGACTCAGGGGTGCTTTGAAGCCTTCCTTGGGTTCTTGCCGGCCAGCCGTGAGACGGGTGGTGTCTGTTTTCTGCGGGTGGCTCCATGCCGGGTCCGGCTTACTGGGGCGGGCTGTGGTGGAGCCGGTGTTGCTGCTGCAGGGGGAGACCCTTGGTGACGAGCAGATGGGGTTTGGGGTCTTGACCCGCGGTGGGGCAGGATGTGCTGAATAGCCTCCGTCTGCTGTTTCACCACCGAGAATTGCTGGGCAAAGTCCTCGACGGTGTCGCCGAATAGGCCAACCTGGGAGATGGGGGCGTCAAGGAATCGTACCTTATCAGCCTCCCTTGACTCGACCAGGTTGAGCCAAAGGTGGCTCTCCTTGACCACCAGGGCGGACATCGCCTGCCCGAGATTCCGCACCATGACCTTCATCACCCGGAGGGCGAGATAGGTCACCGAGCGCAGCTCCTGCATCAATCCTGGGTCAGGACTACTCTCGTGCAGTTCTTTAAGTGCCTTGGCTTGGTGCACTTGCAGGAGAGCCATGGCATGCAGGGTGGAGGTGGCCTGTCCAGCAGCACCGTAGGCCTTAGCTGCTAGTGACGACGTAAGCCTACAGGCCCTGGACGGGAGCCTCGGGCGGCCCCGCCAGGTGGCAGTGCTCTGCGGGCACAAGTGCATCGCAACCACCTGATCCACCTGGGGAAACGGTGAGTATCCCCTGGCCGCCCCACTGTCGAAGGTAGTAAAAGGTACCCGCCACGATCGCGTGAGCTCATCATGCACCTCCGGGAAGAAAGGAACCGGGGCGGGGCTCCTTTTATACCCGTATGTCCGGGGGACTGGCATGCAAATTCCACTCGCCAATTCCCATTGGCCTTTTCTCAAAGATCAGAGGTGTTTGGGGCTCCCAAGGGCAACCCCTAGTGTCACTACATCGACACAACATCTAGTGAGTGACAGATAGGGAACTAGTACACACTGCTGCAATGTGGTTTCTAATATAGTTGCTGAGGGAGACTGTAAAATGTGAAAAGGGTCCAAAAGAAAAAATCCACAATTGTGTTTCCATGACTTTACAAAAGATGGAGAAAATATAGAGAGATGGATTACATAAATCAGAAGCGAGAAAGATTATCAAATTATCAGTCACTCCCTCAGCAGTGTTGACTAGTTTTTAGTTTTATTTTATTTTTTTTCCAGGTACTTGGTATATATTGTTTGTTGTTGAATAAAGCTGTTGATTCAGTATTAGTTTTGAGTGTGCAGTTGTAAAAACAGTCCATTGGGTCAAGTTATTGTTGACATTTTGTGAGTTGTATTACTTTTTAGTCATCCATGACATTAAAAAGAGAAATTAAGATTTTGGAAGTGCAAAGGGTCCCAAAGACTCATGTTTTCCCTGTTGTATAATTATAGTAGTCTTGTTTTATTTGTCTTACCTAAAGATATTACCTGAAGATTAACATTGCTTGTGAAAAATGGTTTATTATTTTAATGTATGTGATTGTAAACATCTTACCTGTTTCCACATCTTCCTTTCTAGTGACATGCGTATTGGAAAGGTGCTTCACCTCAGCAAGTTTGTTCTCCCATGGGAATAAAAATGGCAAAAAGCAATGCACAGCAAGCATCAAAATGGCAAACTTTTGGCCTCATTTTGACCTAGGGATGTGGATATGGAAAGTGGATGTGGCAACTGTGAATAGTAATTAGCTAGATAACACACAGTATTGCCATGTCTGTTTATTATAAGTGACTTTGGGCTTGTTTTTTCATAAAGTGACTTATAAACATGGGCAGTTGCATTTTGCCAATGTTTTGGTCTTATTTCTAGAATACAGTCACATATTTGGGCTTATAAGTGCTTGGTGCACACAGCACAATAAAGTATGAGCTGTTCATCCTTATTTAGAGTGATGATGTTGTCTGGTAACCGCTTCTCTGTCTGAATGAGTGTTGTGAGTGAGGTGTCAGAAGACACCACTCTCTCTGTGTCTTTAAGCATTTCTGCTCGTGTTCAGATGAGCAGGAGAAATATTGAGGAGCACTTGTTTTTTTATGTTTATGTCATGCCAATATATGTATTCATTCGTGTCCTTGTGTGTATCGTATCGAAAGCCCTGTATCCGTTCGGTTTGGTACCATTGCAGCCCTATTGTTAACTGATAGCTTATTATAAATTTTTTAATTATCATGACTTTTGTAGGTGTTTATCTGTTAAAGATTTCCTCAACACATCTGGCTGGTTTGGATGGACCAAGTTAATTGGCTACAAGTTATTCCCATAGATATCTATACGAAGATACCCCATTTGACTGCTCCAGACATGTCAATGCATCTGCCATTTTGGAACGGTCAACATTTCAGATGCTGCTCATCACTCACACTAACAAACCAATGAATTTTCATTGAAAATGCCACAACATCTTTATCGGCCAGTATTCGTCTTTATCCTGTGATCGGTGATCTATGTTGATTCTAAGGTCATTTTAAGCCATTCCTCCACTGATGTGCTTAAACATGGGTCTGCCGTTGAATCATGGCTCATGGACACAAACACAACAGCACCCCTGCTGAAAAAAATCCTTGGGTAACATTGTAAAGGATCATTTCCTGAATTTCACAAGTGGCAAAAGCATTTTAAAGGAATAGTTCACCCAAAAATGGAAATCTTTATTTCATTTCCCTAATGTCATTCCAAACATGAATGCCTCTTTATTCCATGGAACACAAAATGTGAATGTTGAAATCTTCAAAGGGTTTATTTGCCACATAGTGATTGTGAATAGTGACCCAGCTCTTAAAACCAGAATAGAAGTTATAGTTATAACAATTTATCAGTTCATTTGTAAATTGCTTCAAGACCTGAAATAAGTGTGTCAGATAAGGGAGACATCCAATCCAAAATGTGCACTATTGGGGGGCCTCAAGGAAAACTGTTGGGAAACACTGGTTTTATATTTTTGGGTTTTTACATCTGAGCCATTACTTTTAATATCTAAATGGCAGTTAAGTTAAATCAGCATTTAATGTTTCCAATATGCTGCTAATTCTTTGTCTCCATTGGATAGTGCTGCAGCTACTCACCAAGGCTCTCTAAATTTAAAATGGACACATATAATATCAGATCCTTTCTTTGTTTTATACCAAACAAGCCACTCTGTTGGATTAATTTTCTAAAATAATAATAATAATAATAATAATAATAATAATAATAATAACTCAATGTGATTGAGAAAGCAGTCCTTCACCTCGTCAGCTCCCGGGTTGGAGCACATAAAGTCAGACCAGTTTCTTAAAGGTGCACTCAGTAATTTTTTCCTCATTAAAAAAGTTTAATTCTAAAGACATGTATTGTAATTTTGCAATATATGTAGGAAATCATGACCACTCACATTAAAATGAAGACTCCAGTTGTATCAGTAACCTTATAAAAGCTGTTTTATTCTACATGGAGAGGGTCCGCACATGGAGGCTGCCATGTTAGAATCACATAATCAGCCAAATACTACTCGCTTAATCTCAGTAATCGTCCTGTTATTTGACAATTTCACTGACTGATTAAAGTAACCATGGCTGACTGTGAATACTAAATTTCTACAGTGGCATCTGAAAACTGAAAACTATTGATTTTAAATTATGCTTCATCCAAGCACTAGGTGTCAGTGTATGTCCAAGATGACACAAAGACAAAAGTTACTGAGTGCACCTTTAAAATGTATTTTTACAGACCTTTTAAACCATCCCTTCAGAAAAGACCAGCATACAGTAGCTGATGATCATCATATTGTTGTTCTTTCTCAGAATATGAATTGGGAAAATAGGCTTATGTCTGAATTCGACTCTAGGAATCGACTCTTCGATTCTAAAAATTCTGGAAACAAACAATGACCTTTAATGGCGTCTTCTGGATATTATGTTGTACTGGAAATGATAGTATCCTCTTGACTTGAGACAGATGGGGAAAGAAAAGAGCATGCATCTATCCAGTTTCAGTGTGATTTGAAATAACAGTACAATTCCCTCGAAGAATTATTTTTTTTTTTTATGATCTTTATTGAAAACATTTAATAACACGAATTACAAATAATGCTTCCATTTCTCCTCAGGTGCATATGTTAAAACGGTTCCTCACATTTGTATGATGAAATGTGAATGGGTTTGTGATTACTGTAAATCAGTGTTAGCCTATTCTTTTGCTGTGTTCTTCTACAATATATAATGTCTCTAAATTCCACTCATAAATCGAGAAACACAGAATACTGGCTGGATGGCTTAGATTTTGTACAATGACAGACTTGGTCACTGTCCTTATGTGGAAAAGAGCTGTGGAAAAAGTGTATAAACAGAATTTTTATTTTTGAAGCTAAATATTACATTAATACATAATTATTACTACAACTTGGACTTTTTGTGGGTGCTATCAGGTTTGTGATGCAAACCTTTAGTAAAGTATGACTGTCCTATATACAAGCTGGAAATGCATGGTTGCAGTTTCAATGAAGAACAATACAGGAATACATATGTATGAAAGCTTTTAATTTTCCATTGTGTTTTATTTGCATGATAGTCATTCTACAGCAATCAGTAAATATCATTGTGGAATCAATGTATGGATGTTGTTGTTTTTTTTTTTTTTTTCTACAAACTAACTAACAAACTAAGCCATCTAATAATATGACACATGTGACCCTAAATCCAAACTATTACTGTAAATAAGATTAGCTATATAACAGTTAATCAACCACCTTACCTAGAGGACCCTTTATGCTAATAACTGCTAAAATAAATGCTATAAAGATAACACAAACATTTCAAATGTATAAAAACAAAAGTTTAAACAACAACAAAATTTCATTTTAACTCCCATTTGTGTTGCATTGCAGGAAAAAGGAAATTGCGTCACTCTCATCAAGAAACATCATTATTTTTTGGGAGTCTCTGGAATATTTCTGTTGGTAAGAAAAGGATGTTAGATCACAGATGCTTAAGAAGGAGAAATAAATAAAGTCATACTCCAAAAAGATTTAAATGATATTTAACACATACTGTATAAACATAAAAATAACACAACACAACATATTTTATTCTGTTTTTTTCTCCAATGCCTGTTTATTAGCTATGCATTGCAAATGTAATATCATGCATATGTCATCACAGTTTTTGATATGTGCTTTTATCCTTTTCAGGTTTCTATCTAAACTACACACACAGACACACATATGCTTTTCAAAACCAAGTGTTTAAGGGGGCTTTGCTTATTTGACTTTGTAATGCCTATAATCTGCAAGTGACTGAGCTGAACTAATCTTTGAATATCCACAGAGCTGTGGATGCACCTAACAGGCAGAGATAACATGAGTGAAATTAAAATCAATGCTTAAGACTACACCACAACTTACTCCAAGTGTGTCTCATGCTTTGAAAAAATAGACAGGACAAAGGAGCCAGTTTCACCAGGATTCAACGTGCAGGGTACAATTAAGTACTCTCCTGGCTCCAGCCTAAAGAATTTGAACACGTCTCTCGAATCTTTGAGTTTCTCAGTCTTTGCAATAGGTTTTCTGTCATTGAAAAACTTGGATGAGAACTTTCCACTTACACCTTTCATCTACAAGAGAATGAGATGTGTTATTGATGTATTAATAAAGTAGTATGTGTAAATTAACAGAATTTGAATAATGAGCCAAATATTTGTGTGTTAGCTTAATTTTTACTTGCCTCAGATGGAATCTGTAAAAGTACAGAAATAATGAAAAAAACTTTAATACTGCAAACATTGCATTACATAAAAATCATAACTATATTTGTCACTGAAAGTGCCTTCAATTTCTACAGAATGCACATGCTTTTACATCCATCAATACTGACCTCATAAACATAGAAGCCTATTGAAAATTTGGGAAGTTCTTTTCTGTGTCTGATCTCACGGTTTTGCATGAGGGACACCAGTATGTTTTCAGGGCACTTCCCACTTGCACAGTCCTTATCAAGCTCCTCAATCCTCAACCGAAATTGAGGGTTAGTCCAGAAAGTTTCTACAACAAATGCAATTAATTAGGTTTCTTTATAGGTCCCTGATAAATAACAATTATGTTACATCTGAATTCTTATAAACCATTATCTTTGTAATATTTACAATGTGGCTCACACGCTCCTAATTCATTATTAATTTGGTTCACAAATTAAACCCTATAATGATAATAGACCTTATAAGAGAAGTTTGCACTTGTGTGTGGTTTAAAGGTGCTATATGTAATATTTTTACTGTACTAAATCATAAAATGACCATAATATGTCATTAGAGAATTAGGAAAAAAACTAACAATGCTACAGCCAGTATATTCTACTTTGAAGTTTCCATTCTGGGCTGGAAGATTTGCCAGATTTGAACAAGTTTGCAGGCAAACAACACTGCGTGCTGCAGCCATGGAAGCCAGCAAACAAACTGGATCAGAGATAACAGATTCTACCCGACCTAAAAAGCCTTGCCATCCATCTAAAAACCACCATTACCAGAGGTGTAGTAAAACAAGGATAAATATTGGTGATGCCTTTGGAAGATGGAGACAGCTTAAAGCCCAGAAATCCTTTAAAATGGATGCTGAGTTGGCTAATTCTGGCAAACCGCATGAGCTTCGATTCTGGGGCGGGGCAGACAACTCTCCAATATTTAGCATTTGGACTGCAGTACCATTTCAAATGCTTGCTGTCAATCTTACATATAGCACCTTTAAATGAAATGTTTTTAGTTCACAGGCTTGCATTTAGTTGCTGTTCTTCCATTTTATTTAACTTTAAGTAGGAAGCTTAAAATACCAATATTGCTATTGTTGCCACCAGCTGTAGACCCAGCAATCCAGTGGCGAATATCGTATTTGGAGGTCCAGTGACATTTAGAAGAAGCATCCAGAAAATCAGGACAGAGACAACAGACATCCATGACACTAAAGTTTGTGGTGTAATCTTCCATAGACATCCTGCAGTACAAATTGGAGTGTAAATCATAGCCAAAATGTGACGTGTGCTTTATGCGTGAAAAGGTAATTAAAAGGTTTATGATTACCAGAATTCCCCATCATTGGCCTCATATTGGCAAGTTTTGCGTTCCTCTGCACTCACCGTATTCCACAAGGGTGATCTAAAATAAATATTGGATATATATGGGTGTACTAAAAGTAAATGGGTTTTGATGAGCCATAAAAACATCTCAAAGGCCCTGACACTCAGCAAAAGCAAAGAAGAGACCATTTAAAAAGAACCCTCAAGATTTGCACTTTAAAAAGTGGTAACCTGCAATTGTTACCTTAAGGTTGTATTTCTATTGGATCTAACCCTTAAAATGTGTAACCTTTGTTTTGTTTGTGTAACCTGATGTATGCAGGCTGATTTAGTCTTATTAAATCATATTTCTGATTGGCTTTAAACCAGTTTTTTTTTAGATATTACCACATGAAGCACATTATTTAGGTTACTGTACCAAACAAAGCAGATTTTTACTTTCAGATTAAAACTGACCTTGTACATTTACTGTATATGATGAAATGATCAGAAGCAGCTCTTACTTGTCGCTCCAGGCTCCTGTCCACTCTACACGTCCCCATGGGTTTAACACTCTCACCAGCTGAACAGGGTTTCCTTCACTTATTACCTAGTGATCACAAGGCATCATATTGTCAGATTTTTATTTTAATATTTTTGCAGACCGGCGTTCAAATCCATAAATAATTATATATATACAGGTGCATCTCAATAAATTAGAATGTCGTGGAAAAGTTAATTTATTTCAGTAATTCAACTCAAATTGTGAAACTCGTGTATTAAACAAATTCAATGCACACAGACTGAAGTAGTTTAAGTCTTTGGTTCTTTTAATTGTGATGATTTTGGCTCACATTTAACAAAAACCCACCAATTCACTATCTCAAAAAATTAGAATATGGTGATATGCCAATCAGCTAATCAACTCAAAACACCTGCAAAGGTTTCCTGAGCCTTCAAAATGGTCTCTCAGTTTGGTTCACTAGGCTACACAATCATGGGGAAGACTGCTGATCTGACAGTTGTCCAGAAGATAATCATTGACACCCTTCACAAGGAGGGTAAGCCACAAACATTCATTGCCAAAGAAGCTGGCTGTTCACAGAGTGCTGTATCCAAGCATGTTAACAGAAAGTTGAGTGGAAGGAAAAAGTGTGGAAGAGAAAGATGCACAACCAACCGAGAGAACCGCAGCCTTATGAGGATTGTCAAGCAAAATCGATTCAAGAATTTGGGTGAACTTCATAAGGAATGGACTGAGGCTGGGGTCAAGGCATCAAGAGCCACCACACACAGATGTGTCAAGGAATTTGGCTACAGTTGTCGTATTCCTCTTGTTAAGCCACTCCTGAACCACAGACAACGTCAGAGGCGTGTTACCTGGGCTAAGGAGAAGAAGAACTGGACTGTTGCCCAGTGGTCCAAAGTCCTCTTTTCAGATGAGAGCAAGTTTTGTATTTCATTTGGAAACCAAGGTCCTAGAGTCTGGAGGAAGGGTGGAGAAGCTCATAGCCCAAGTTGCTTGAAGTCCAGTGTTAAGTTTCCACAGTCTGTGATGATTTGGGGTGCAATGTCATCTGCTGGTGTTGGTCCATTGTGTTTTTTGAAAATCAAAGTCACTGCACCCATTTACCAAGAAATTTTGGAGCACTTCATGCTTCCTTCTGCTGACCAGCTTTTTAAAGATGCTGATTTCATTTTCCAGCAGGATTTGGCACCTGCCCACACTGCTAAAAGCACCAAAAGTTGGTTAAATGACCATGGTGTTGGTGTGCTTGACTGGCCAGCAAACTCACCAGACCTGAACCCCATAGAGAATCTATGGGGTATTGTCAAGAGGAAAATGAGAAACAAGAGACCAAAAAATGCAGATGAGCTGAAGGCCACTGTCAAAGAAACCTGGGCTTCCATACCACCTCAGCAGTGCCACAAACTGATCACCTCCATGCCACGCCGAAGTAGGCAGTAATTAAAGCAAAAAGGAGCCCCTACCAAGTATTGAGTACATATACAGTAAATGAACATACTTTACAGAAAGCCAACAATTCACTAAAAATGTTTTTTTTATTGGTCTTATGATGTATTCTAATTTTTTGAGATAGTGAATTGGTGGGTTTTTGTTAAATGTGAGCCAAAATCATCACAATTAAAAGAACCAAAGACTTAAACTACTTCAGTCTGTGTGCATTGAATTTGTTTAATACACGAGTTTCACAATTTGAGTTGAATTACTGAAATAAATGAACTTTTCCATGACATTCTAATTTATTGAGATGCACCTGTGTGTATATATATATATATATATATATATAATTATTTATTTAATCCAAGCAAAATTGCAAATGAACTCGACAGCCAATGATCACTGAGCATTTCCATTATATGAAAAGAGCTTAAAAAAAAAGGTTGGCACATTACAGCTCCAAAAATAGAAATGTAATAATTTTACATACACACCCACACGTTGGAGCAGCTATCATTATGAGGACTATCCATTGACATAATGATTTTATACTGTACAAACAATAGATTCTATCCCTTAACCCTAACCCTACCCCTAAACCTAACCCTCACAAAAAACTTTCTGTATTTTTACATTTTCAAAAAAACATTGTTTAGTATGTTTTTTAAGTGATTTGAATTATGGGGACACTAGAAATGTCCTCATAAACCACATTTATAGCATAGTACCCATGTAATTACCAGTTTGTAACCTAAAAAAAAGTCCTCGTAAATTTCTAGTGTCCCCATAATCCAAATCGCTTAAAAAACATACTAAACAATGTTTTTTTGAAAATGTAAAAATGCAGAAAGTTTTTTTGGGATTAGGGGATATAATCTATAGTTTGTACAGTATAAAAATCATTATGTCTATGGAGAGTCCTCATAAGGATAGCCGCACCAACATGTGTGTGTGTGTGTGTGTGTGTGTGTGTGTGTGTGTGTGTGTGTGTGTAACAAGCGCTAATGTAAACAGACTTGGCTCCGTACATCGGATAATCATGCTCGGTCAGTATGTATTCACTGTGAGCATAGTTGCTGTATGTGTGAAAGAAAACTGCATCTGAACCTAATCAGCAGACGTGGCTGCGTGCATGGGAAGATCGTGCTTAGATGTGATGGCTGTGCATATACAGTTAATTCACAGCTTATATATGCACAGCCATCATATCTAAGCACGAACGTCCCATGCACATGCCCACGTCTGCTGATTAGGTGCAGATGCAGATTTCATTCACACAAACAGCAGCTCAAACAGTCTTTTCAGGCATATAATATGTTTGTTTTCTGAAACAGACATCCAAACTATCACAAAAGCACCACAATAACAGTTTAAAACTTGTATATTCACAGTGAAAACATGCTGATTGAGCCCAATATCTGATGCACGCAGCCAAGTCTTTAGCGTTTGTCACTCACACGCTCGCACACAAACACAATGTCTGAGATGTCAAAGTGCATTGGCAAACTGGACTGCTGATATTTGTTCATTTGTTTTTGTCTACACTCTGCCCCCCTCTACCGGCTGTGCAGTGTCACATGCAAAAATAACTCACACCAGGAGGCACTGCAGAGGAATTTAGACCCTACTCATGAAAAGGTTAAAGAACTGGGTTATTTCAAGCTATGAGATGTAATCTGATGCCACTGTGAGCTGAGATTTGATTATGTGCAGACTCACCTTGAAAACCCCTGTCACTGTATATGCATGGCCCTGAACAATGCCATTAGGTAATGTGTGTTCAGATGTTTCCTGGCATGGTATGAAAACCAGACATTATATTAGTAATTCTTGCAGATAAAATATGTATCAAGAAACATAGCATTAATTGTATATTGTGAACAACTTTTTTTTTTTTTTTTTGGTCTTCACAACAGTAATTTCGTTAATGTCACGATTTTTCACAAGTATATATATATATATATAGGATTGGGAGGGTTACTTTTGAAATGTATTCCACTACAGATTACAGAATACATGCTGTAAAATGTCATTTGTAACGTATTCCATTAGATTACTCAAAGTCAGTAACATATTCTAAATACTTTGGATTACTTCTTCAGCACTGGTAGGTTTCTTCACTTGTTTTGACTTTAAAAACTCTGCCAGTACAGTAAGACAAAATACACATGTTGAAAATACATTCTCTGAAAAACCTAAATATCTTATGCAGTGTTGTTTCTAAAACAAGATTAATCAAATTTATCTTGTTTTAAGGATTTGTAGATATTTTTTACAGGAAAACAATTCAAAAATTATTTTCAAGAACAAAATGTTTGCCCTAATATGATTTTCTTACTAGAAAAAAAGAAATTATGATCCAATATGAATTTTCTTGATAAAAAAATATGATTGTGCCTGGTAACGTGCATGTAAAATGGCTAGAAATAACATTTTAGCTTAGCGTAAAGCTGACAGTTTACACAAGGTTTATTTCTATTTCTTGTGCTCCAAACTTACTTCAAACATACTTCTCTGTCTGCTCGTATGAATGTAACACATCATAAGAAAGTGTTTCACCGCTGTTCAAATGCACTTTGGATCGCATCTTTTATATGTATGCATTTTTCCATCTGAAAGGACTAAATATTAAATGAAACTAATGACAATAAAATGCAAAGTAATCTCTTCAGTAATCAAAATACTTTTTGAATGTAACTGTATTCTAATTACCAATTATTTAAATTGTAACTGTAGTGGAATACAGTTACTTATATTTTGTATTTTAAATACGTAATCCCATTACATGTATTCTGTTACTCCCCAACCCTGTATATATATATATATATATATATATATATATATATATATATATATATATATATATGTATATATACACACACACACTGACGGCCAAAAGTTTGGAATAATGTGTCAATTTTGCTGTTTCGGAAGGAAATTGGTACTTTAATTCACCAAAGTGGCATTCAACTGATCACAAAGTATAGTCAGGACATTACTGATGAAAAAAGTCAATTTTGATCAAATCTAGACAGGCCCCATTTCCAGCAGCCATCACTCCAACACCTTATCCTTGAGTAATCATGAAAATTGCTAATTTGTTACTAGAAAATCACTTGCCATTATATCAAACACAGTTGAAAGCTATTTGGTTCATTAAATGAAGCTTAACATTGTCTGTGCTTGTTTTTTGAGTTGCCACAGTATGCAATAGACTGGCATGTCTTAAGGTCAATATTAGGTCAAAAAAAAAAAAAAGAAAAAAGAAAAAAAAAGAAACTAGAAACTCGTCAGGAATGAAGGCTATACAATGCTTGAAAATGCCAAAAAACTGAATATTTCATACAAAGGTGTACACTACAGTCTTCAAAGACAAAGGAAAACTGGCTCTAACAAGGACAGAAAGAGATGTAGCAGGCCAGATGTACAACTAAACAAGAGGATAAATACATCAGAGTCTCTAGAGAAATAGACGCCTCACATGTCCTCAGCTGACAGCTTCATTGAATTCTACCCGCTCAACATCAGTTTCATGTACAACAGTAAAGAGAAGACACAGGGGTGCAGGCCTTATGGGAAGAATTGCATAAAAAAACAATAACAAAAAAACAAAACATTTCTGAAACGGAGAAAAAAAAAAGAGGTTAGAGTGGGCAAAGAAACACAGACATCGGACAATAGATAATTCGAAAAGAGTGTCATGGATCTTAACCTCGATGAGCTTTTTTGGGATCAGCTAGACTATAAGGTGTGTGAGAAGTGCACAACAAGACAGCCACATCTATGGCAAGTGCTACAGGAAGTGTGGGGTGAAATGTCACCTGAGTATCTAGACAAACTGACAGCTAGAATGCCAAGGATCTGCAAAGCTGTCATTGCTGCACATGGAGGATTTTTTGATGAGAACTCTTTGAAGTAGTTTAAGAAGTTCTGAAATTGTTTTTTCATATTATAATAGTAATTTTAGTAATAGTAATAATAATGTCATGCCACTTTGGTGAATAAAAGTACCAATTTCCTTCCATAAGAGCAAAATCTGTGCATTATTCCAAACTTTTGGCTGCCAGTATATATATATATATATATATATATATATATATATATATATATATATATATATATATATATATATATATATATACATATGAAAATAATGCCACAAAGCACAAAATGTTGCCTGGTAAATATACACTCGCTGAGCACTTTATTAGGAACACTATGGTCCTAATGAAGTGCCCAACATGGTCTTCTGCTGTTGTAGTCCATCTGCCTCAATGTTTGACAAGTTGTGCATTCTGAGATGCTATTCTTTTCACTACAATTGTGCAGAGTGGTTATCTGAGTTACCGTAGCCTTTCTGTCAGCTCAAACCAGTCTGGCAATTCTCCGTAGACCTCTCTAATCAACAAGGCGTTTCCATCTGCAGAACTGCCACTCACTGGATGTTTTTTGTTTTTAGCACCATTCTGAGTAAACTCTTGAGACTGTTGTGCGTGAAAATCCCAGGAGATCAACAGTTACAGAAATACTCAAACCAGCCCATCTGGCACCAGTAATCATGCCACGGTCGAAACCAGATCATATTTTTCCCCATTCTGATGATTGATGTGAACATTAACTGAAGCTCCTGACCCGTATCTGCATGATTTTAAGTATTGCACTGCTGCCACACAATTGGCTGATTAAATAATCGCATGAATAAGTAGGTGTAGAGGTTTTCCTAATAAAGTGCTCAGTGAGAGTAAATTTGATGTAATATAATATGCTTAATTGAATGTCTTATTTTATTTTCTTTATACTGATTTTTGGTTGATCTGGACATACTCACCTGAAAATGTTTTTGACAGGTCTAGTGAGATTCACATAGTGAGATGTTTAAGTTTGGCATGATGTCAAAATTTTTGACTGTAATAAGTTTACAAAATTAATTCACTGCTTACCCCAGGAAGAGTGCTGCAGCCCATCAGGGCCTTTGCATTGACTGCACGGTCCATTAGGTTCCACAAATCAGCAGGAGCTTTTTTCAGTTTATAGTATATGTGCACCCCACCAGTGAAGTCCTTCAGGGCCTCAGATACACGTCCAGATTTCATGTCAGCATAGGAGCCGCACACCCTGTAAATGTCATTCTGCTGTTTAGTTTGCGATATGACCAACAGTATGTGGACACCCTTTCATTATTAACAGGTTTGGCTATTCTTGTAATTTCAGAGCAACACCAAACAGTAACATTCTAGTGAATCCGGGGCTACATACGTCAATAGACCAGATGTGCAGATGAACCAAATTTGGATTTAGATTATGGGAAATATTCAAATTGTTGCTGAATCTTACACAACTGTTATGATTGTCACCATTTCAATGAAAGAGTGAAAGAAAGAAAGAAAGATAGAAAAAGAATATGATAATTTTTACAGAATGTAGGCTAGCCTACTGGTACTTACTTTGCATAAGCTTTCTCCAGCAAGGCAGGCCAAAACTCATTTGATGTTTTTGAATGCACAAAAATGAGCTTGCGTTTGATTGTTGGCAGTTGGTCATCAATTACAACATCAATCCATTTCCCAAACCGCCAGAACTGAAAGATGTAAGCAGAACAGTACTGATCAGACAAATTATGAAAAAAAACCTGCCATGCTTGGTCTTAAAGGGATAGTTCACTCAAAAATGAAAATTGTCTCATCATTTACCCACTTTCATGCCATATTTGATGTGTATAACTTTCTTCTCCTGAACACAAACAAAGATTTTTAGAAGAATAATTTAGTTCTGTAAGTCCATATAATGCACGTGAATGGTGACCAGACCTTTAAAGCTCCAAAAATGACATTAAGGCAGCATAAAAGCAATCCATATTACTCAAGTGGTTTAATATATATCTTCTGAAGCAATTCATTAACTTTGGGTGAGAAACAAATCAATATTTCAGTACTTTTTTAAAAATATATAAATCTCTACTTTCACTTTAAGAATATGAAAGTGAATGGGGAGATTTATTGTTTAAAAAAAAAAAAAAAAAAAAAGGACTTAAATAGTGATCTTTTTCTCACTCACACCTATCATATCACTTTTGAACACATGGATTTAACCTCTGGAGTCAAATTGATAAATTGTATTCTGCCTTTATGTGAATTTTGGAGCTTTAAAGGGGACATATTATGCAAAATCCACTTTTTTGAACATAATTATGTGTCCCCAGTTTGTGTAGACAACCACAACATATGATAAAAGACCATCTCCTCATTTCTTTCCTTTCCCCATCAATAAAAACAGTGTCTCCAAACGAGCCATTCAGGTTTGCAGCCCCCTGACGTCAAAAGTGGAAAGGTACCACCCACGGCTGTCGAAGACATCCGCCCAATTAGCTTAGATCCGCCCTCATTAAAACCTGAGCAAGCATTGCACAGTCCGCCATATTTATCTCCTTGCTAGAGCCGCTTGTGCTAACTCGGGCTGCTTCATTAACAATGGTCAACACAAGGCTGGATTTGTTTCGAAGGATCAAGGATGGATCGATACCAACTCTCCGTGACCCAGCTTCAGATTTGCAAGTCATAAGTTTCGCACTTTATACTTTTTTAATGTTTGCAATTTGGCTTTCTGAATTTGCTTGTTTGCACGTTGCGCGAAAAATGCTTGTTGTGAAAACATTGTGCTTTGTGTAACGTAGCAACTAGTCTCTACCTACCTTATTCCATAACAATGAATCAGTAGCTCTGTTTCGGTTACGATATAAATTGATTGGCGTCCTCCACAGTCCCGCTTGAGTGGTCATACAATGAAGATTTTCCGTGTAATAAAACCGGTTATTTTTTCCAAAAACTATTATGAAATGATAGTGGTATTTTCAACAGCTATAGCTGTTTTGCA
Source organism: Myxocyprinus asiaticus (assembly GCF_019703515.2). Taxonomy (NCBI): domain Eukaryota; kingdom Metazoa; phylum Chordata; class Actinopteri; order Cypriniformes; family Catostomidae; genus Myxocyprinus; species Myxocyprinus asiaticus. The sequence goes on along the minus strand of NC_059360.1, from coordinate 12,461,590 downwards.
TACTTCATAACTCAACATTTGTTATGCACAATACAGTAAGATGATTGACAGTGTGTTTTCGGTCTTCTTTATAATTTTTTAACTGCATTGTTGTCCCCGGGGTATCCATGGCACCAGCAGTAAAGGCACAGCCCACTTCCAGAAAGGGGTGTGGGGCGCAGCAGCTCCTTTGCATTTAAAGCTACAGACACTAAAACAGCCTGTTTGGAACAGGGCTACAAAACAGCGGTATTAAGGCATGGTAGAATAAACGATCTGTGAGGTATTTTGAGCTGAAACTTGACAGACACATTCTTTGGACACCTGAGACTTATATTACATTGTGTAAAAAGGGGCATAATATCTCCCCTTTAAAGGTCTGGTCATTATTCACCTGCATTGTATGGACCTACAGAGCTGAGATATTCTTCTAAAAACCTTAATTTATGTTCAGCAGAAGAAAGAAAGGCTGGAATGGCATGAGGGTGAGTAAATGATATATTTTATTTTTTATTTTTGTGTGAACTATCCCTTTAAGGTCTGAAATTATGATTTTAAAATACATATATTTTCAAGAGGTAATTATGCTGAAAAGGACCAAATAACTCACTTTGAAGTGAAATATCCCTGCATAATCCTTACTGAATGACTGGTCCGTTGGCATGACCTGGTCCATGATGTCCCTCTGAAAGGTTAAAGCCCCAACTGAGGCAAGAAACCAGCAGTTCCCTAAGCAAAACAAAAGTTAGCAGTGTGTCTTTCAATAAATTTCAACACTACAGAAATACCACAGGAAATATTTATTTTGAGAAAGCAGTTGTGTCAGAGTGATTTATTTTACAGAGTGGTTCCAAAAATATTTGCACACTTAAAATGCATGGATTGCATTGTATGAGATAACAAAATATCAATCCAAGTGGCATGTCAGAAACCAGCAGACTCAGAAATAGTTTTTTTCCTTCAGTTGTTAGCTTGCTGAATACAGAACTCAAAAACAAAATGTAACCCTTAAAAAAAAAAAAAAAAAAAAAAAGGTATCACACCAGTTGCACATTACTTCAAACTGTAATTCTCCGGTTATACTTGAATCAATGCACCTGCATTTGCATCTGAATCTTAAACATGCACTTTAACAAAGTTTATAATACATTCATATATATATATATATATATACAAATGCTAACAAATGTTGCTAGATCTGTTCTCAAAACTAACTTAACTTTTTATTTTAACCAACTGGCCTCAAGTCAGTGTTATTTCAATTTGGGATTTTTCATTTAGTTTTCATTTCTATATTATATCAATCTGTCATTCCAAATTAGTTTTAGTTTTTGTTAGTTTTCACAGTTTGTCTGTTAGTTTTAGTTTAGTTTTAGTTTTTTCAGTTTCAGTTTAGTTTTTATTTTAGAAGCATTTATTTGTATCATATAAAAATGTCTAACATCATTACATTTCTCAGGGCAGTCTTGTTGTTACCTCTATCTATTTCTATTATCATGTTTAATTTGGATTGTAAATTTTGCCAATTTTATAACAAAGTGCATATGGGTAAAGTGAGAAAGGACATTTAAACGATCCCCATTGTATCCATATGAATTTCCTTAGATGATTATAAGCAATTTCTTAACTCTCTTTGGGAAGTAAACAATTAAAGAGATAGTTCACCCAAAAATGAAAATTCTTTTATAATTTACTCACCTTTATGCTGTCCCATATGTGTCTGACTTTCTTTCTTCTGCAGAACACAAAGGAAGATTTATTGAAGAATATCTCAGCTCTGTAGTTCCATACAATGCAAGTCATCATGGTACAAAACCTTGAAGCTCCAAAAATCACATAAAGGTAGCATCCTTTTTTACTGTAAATCTTGACATCAGTAGTCTCATTGGTGATCTTTAATGTAGACTGATATTTCAAGATTTATAGTGAAAAAGGAGTTACGTTTTGGTCTAGATTTCTTCAGAAGACATGAATTAAACCACTTAAGGATTACTTTGTTACCTTTATGTGCTTTTTAGAGCTTCAAAACTTTGGACCCAGTTGACTCATGTTGTATAGACTTACAGAGCTGAGATATTTCTATAATATCTTTGTGTTCAGCAGAAGAAAGAAAGTTACACACATATGGGAGGCATGAAGGTGAGTAAATAATAAGAGAATTGTCATTTTTGGGCAAAATCTCTCTCTCTCTCTCTCTCTCTCTCTCTCTCTCTCTCTCTCTCTACCTTTTTTGAGGTTTTAAATGGATGATTTTTACATTGGGCTGTGTGGCAGAGCTCATTTAATGACCACCGGTGGAAAAGCAATGGTAAAAAAAATAACAGAAATTTGAGGTGTAATGTTTGTAAATGTTATATAATGATTGTAGACTAAAATTTTCATGCTGATTATTATTATTATTATTATTATTATTATTATTATTATTTATAGATTTTTTGGGGGATTTTTTCCCCCCCTTTTCTCCCAATTTGGAATGCCCAATTCCCAATGTGCTTTTAAGTCCTCGTGGTCGCTTAGTGATTCGCTTCAATCCAGGTGACAGAGGACGAATTCCAGTTGCCTCTGCATCTGAGACCGTCAACCCGCTGCATCTTATCACGTGGCTTGTTTAGTGCGTTGCCACGGAGACATAGCGCGTGTGGAGGCTTCACGCCATCCACCACAGCATCCACGCTCAACTCACCACGCACCCCACCGAGAATGAATCACATTATAGCGACCACAAGGATGTTACCCCATGTGACTCTACCCTCCCTAGCAACCGGGCCAATTTGGTTGCTTAGGAGACCTGGCTGGTTAGTATTTTTAATCATTATTTGTATTCATAGTCATTTAGTAGTATTATTTAATACAATAGCATTACTGATCATTTGTATTACATTATTAAACTTATGTCTTTATGTTATGCTGTGTAATATGCATGCCTAAAGCCTAGTGTAAGTCAAGACTGCATATTTACGCTTTATATAGGTTGTATATGCAAGCCTTACATAGGTTGTATGTTTAAGCTTTATATAGGTTGTATATGAGTTGCCTTATATGAGTTTCATGTGTTGCATGTGTAAGTTGAGACATGTGTTTTTCATTATGTGGGGAGGGGAAGTTATTTTAACCTGCTATGGTATGCACCCTGCAAATGAATTTCTTCAGAGAAAGACTAAGAAAGCCCCACCAAGACCATTTGTATGACACCACTCTTCAAATTAAAATTTGCTTTCTCTCCTATGTCTGATAACTAAAAGAATTGTGTTATTTCTTGGCAAGTAACAGGTGTTTGGCTCTGTGACTTCACAACGGGGGAAAAAAAAGTTTGTAACACTGTAAACGTAAACAAAATATAAAACAATTAATTCTAAATACTTTGTAGTTATTTTCTAGAGAATCATTGTTCTTCTGGGATTTGGTCAAAAGAGGGTCTTCAAAAGTTCTACTTCTCAGTATTAAGAATTTCTTCATTTTTGCTTTTATCTAAGGTAGAAGACATCCTAAGCAATATTTTAGTTTAGTTTTAGTTTTTTCAAATAATTTCTGTTTTTATCTTTATTTTAGTTGATGAACATGGTTTTAGTTAGTTTTTATTTTAGTTTTCGTTAACTATAATAACACTGCCTCAAGGTCATTTTAGTGAATGCATTAAGTCACAGAGGAAGAGTACCCTAGCAGATTACTGTAACCACAGGTGTAGATCATCACATGAACTATGGACATTTTCCACAAAGTCTGACAAGAAAAAGGTGTCCAATGTTTTTTTTTTTTTTTTTTTTTTTTCTTTGTCTTAAAGGAATAATTCACCCAAAAATTAAAACGTTCTTATAATTTTCTCACCTTCATGCCATGCCAGATGTCTATGACTTTCTTTCTTCTGCAGAACACAAACAAAGATTTTTAGAAGAATATCTCAACTCTGTCGGTATAATTGAATGGTGGCCAGAAGATTGAAGCTCCAAAAAGTATAAAAAGGCAGCATATAAGTAATCCATACGACTGCAGTTATTAAATTCATGTTTTCAGAAGCAATTTTATAGGTGTCGTGAGAAATAGATCAATATTTAAGTCCTTTTTTTTACTTTAAATGTCCACATTCACCAGTCCAGCTAAGCGCTGTCTTCTGTCCTAAGTGTTTTTTTTTTTTTTTGCAATTCAAATTTTTCATGCATATTGTCAGCTAGTGGACAGAGACAACTTAAATACTTAAATATTGACGTTTCTCACCCACACCTATCATATCTCTTCCGAAGATATGTATTTAACAACTGGAGTCATGTGGATAACTTTTATGTGCCTTTATGTGCTTTTTGGAGCGTCACAGTTCTGGCCACCATTCACCTGCGTTAAATGGACCACCAGTGCGGAGATATCTTTCTAAAATCTTTGTTTGTGTTCAGTAGTAGAAAGAAAGTCACACATATCTGGGATGGCATGAGGGTGAGTAAATTTAAATTATGGGTGAACTATTCCTTTCCATTTTAACAGAATACTGTATCTATTGTTTTATTAAATGTTTTGCTTAAAAATGTGTTTGTGTTTTCTTTAATAATGTTTGGCATTCATACATTAAAAGCTACTGGGTAGATATCACTCAAAAGCCCATGCCTAATGGACTAAAGTAAATACTGTAAATAAATACATAAAAAAAAAACACACCTACGGATCCTTGGGAATAGTCAAACCTGGACACCCCCTCTACAATGAGCTGAGGGTCTGCCACTATTTCCTAAGACAAGGTGAATAAAAACACTACATTTCAAAATTTGCCTTGGCATTTAGGATTACCAGAGGATAATCTAGACCTACAGTATATTATGAGTTGTTTCTGACACCAACAATGCTGGGGAATGTTATAGGTGAACCTGTTTAGACAAGTGTTTTAACTGGAGGCAAGATGTAGTTTCTTTAAACTACACCCTTGTAGCAGAACACTGCAGAACTACCAGTATGTTTACTTTTGAAGTCATTTTGAAAGTCTTAAGAATATGGTCATTTAGAACTGGTAACTTACCGATGGCCTCAACCACTTGACTTGGTCATGTTTTAATTTAAGCGTCATCTGTGGATCAATGGAGCTGCTGTCTGGAGGGAACTTCTCATCAACATATCTCTGTTTATTGATGAAGCAGTTCTTGAGCAATTCCAGATAGTCCTGATCCAAGAACTTTATAGGCTTTGTGAGAGAGCCCATTTCATCTTTCGTGGTGGGTTCATTCCGGGGCGGTTTGTTCACACGAGGTGGAGGCATTGTTTATAAGTCTGTTTTTTATATATACAACAAAAATAAGGTAAAGATATACATATGGCTGGTACTGTGAAGTTGACATAAAAAAAAAAAATAAAAAAATAAAATCATGAAATCTGGTTTTACACATGAAGTAAGATTTAAGCTGCACTAGTTTTTACAGACAAATAAGTCTAGACCTACACAGCATATAAGGTCTTTAAAAACTAAACTTTTTTTAAACTGTCTGTAAGAAAAGGGACTTTAGATTTTTTAGACTTATTTAGGATGTGTAATGTTGTCCCTTTGTTAATCATATTTTGATTACTCATAGACTTACATATAAATTAATGAATAATTTAAATTAAATGACAAAAATGATATACTTTACCTTCAAGGATACAATTAATCGCCAACACTGGGAGTTCACCTAAATGAGCAGCACTCTTCTCTTTTTGGGTTTGACTTATAAAGTTTTTTTTTTCTGCCTTTGGCTCTAGTATTCCGTGTTCAGGCAAAGGGTTGTATTCAGGAAGTGTTTTGTTTCTTACGTCACTACTCTGACATAGCGTTGAGTAAAGAGAGACTTCCAAATTCCTCCCATCTACAAAACTGCAAAACACTGAACTCCACCTTACTTTTCAATATCCAAATGCTTGATTAAGATAAGACAGACTGACTCTATTCAGATTTAAATTTTTCTTTAAACTCATGAGACACCTGCATGATTGTTGTGTGCATTTTCCATTCCCCTTTTTGATTTGTAACTAGTAGCCCCTAAGAAACATGCCAATTTGTTTTTATTTTTTTTTTTAGACAAAATATTTTTCCTAAAAATGTATGTCCTCACATGTGGACAGTAAGACTAAATTGTGAAATTTTAAATAATATCAAGCTATAGAAAGTCTTTTTTTTTTTTTTATCAAAATGTTTATTATGTTTCCAGGAGAGTTGGTTATTCATGTTTTTGAGATGTTACAGATATTACATCATAAATTAGCATAATTAATTCTGATTCAAATTAATGTCCAGCATCATCCAATCACAGCCAACCATGTTAAAATAAATTTAAACATTATAAAATTCTGAATCTAGGTACTGATTACCATTGTCCCATGCCTGCCAAACATGCTGAGTGCTCCAAACATCATCTGCTGCCTGAAACTGAACTTTTGGTACTATTTTAGGAGTGAATGCCCTTATCTGCATAGATAGCTTTAGGATGCTCCCTTGCTCCCTATTTAGTGAATGACTTAACCTCCAGTGTGCAGTCTGTCTGCACTGGTCTCAAAACAGATTGAAATGCACCTTATTTTCATCCTAACTCCATATAAAGCCTCTGAAGCAAAATTTTCCAGTTTTTGGATGCATCCATTGATTCTCAGTGTGATAATGCACAGTGAATATAAGATATTAGGGATGTGCCCGAAGCCGAATACCTTATTCGGAAAGGCAAGGATAATGACTTCAAAACGAATGACGGTTTCATCCAAATAATATAACAAATATTTGTATGACTGATTATCCAAAAAGCACAAGGATAAAGTGACATTTTAAATAAATGTTGGGCCTCATGTATTCAGATAGAAGACAAAGGCAGGCCTAACACAGTCGTAAAAACCTAACTCAGGCCCCCACATTCCAAGTCGTAAATTATACTGAAAAATTGCGCCAAAATCAAACAAAGGGAGTCCAAAACAAACTACAAATCCCATGAAGCCTTGCTCACTAAAGGATCGAACTCTCAACTCCTATTGGATGAGGCACACAACAGAACGTCCCTCAAACATGACATCATCAGGAGTTGAAATACCTCTGAAATGTGTTTGGGATTTGCTTCCAACAACTTTGTTCCTCCTGTATAGACGCGGCTCATTGCTGCTTTCAGGTGCAACCTCATGGCACAAGGAAGTAACGTCCGACTTGAAACTGTGGCCATACAATCTCTATCTCGCTGGATGAGTTGAGATTACTCTGTGTTCAACCGAACACTCTAACAGATCCGAAGGAGACCACCGAGCAATTCGCATCTTCATCCGTTTGCCTGCAGAAGTGAAGAGATTAAAGATTTCTCTTCCATCTTCAAACAAGTCAACATTTCTGAGTTCTATGCCAGCCCACCGAGAATCAACAGCCGTACCGACTGCCGACAGACCGAGGAAACGGCCTCCCGTCATCACCCGAGCCTCAAGGAACCGGGTCAGAGTTAAAGGAAGGAGGAAACACATTCTACCTGTGTCCTCATGCGATTCAAGTAAGAGGTTTACGTCTGGGCAGAGATAGAATATTATAGTGTGTTATTCTTGTGTTTCAAAGTTTTTGCTTGTACAGTTTACGGACTGCCATGTCCGCTCATTATTAATACTCAGGGTATTAATTATCACAAATTTGTTTTGCTGTATTGTGGTCCAACCAAATTGGACTGTTGTGCAATTTCGCCATCACGGGTGAGACAGGTAAACTGAGTTCATCCATTAAAGAGTCAAAGTACACGGGACTGTTTATGAGCCGTCCACCGCGACTCTGAGCGATGAACTAACAGCTGCTTTCTCTCCCACGATCGCGAAATCGGCTTTAGGGCCGTCACTTCTCTCTCTCTTTCGTCCTAACCACACACACACACACGTACGCGACCCCTCACAAACATTCTGGCACACATTTTTGGCTCCTAGATAGCTTAATGCTAAAGCCCAGCTTTGTCCCTAAGCTATCGTACAAGCGGATACACGCGGTAACTGGTAGACGCCATTGACTGGTTTCTCGCCGCCCCCATTCGCGGTCATATTCCCTGGCCGGAAGTCTCGCATGACATACTCTCCACGAGAGTCACGTCCGCCATTTTGTGCGCGTCCCTCCTTACACACACACACACACACGCTGTCACAAACACACCTTATGTGTTATAGGATTATTTTTATTTCCATATCTAATCATATCACTGTTTAGTTTGTAGTTGTAATTCGGAAGTTTATTGACTGCATTGTATTAATTATTAATTGATATTACTGCATAAATAAACTTTGTTTATATTACAAAGAGAAGTGTTTTGGTTTGTTTTGCATACACCTGTGTCATGTTGGCGGGATGTCAGTGCTTCATTCATTGTTTTTTTTTCCCGAAAATCGACATTCTTTGGATGTCGATTTTCCTAAGAAAATAATCTAATATTGAGACTGTTTTACTATCTGGTTATTAGTCCCTGATTCCAGGGTGGTGCCCCATCAATGTTAATCCTTATTAATATTCTATTGATTTTTGATAATTGATAATTATCTTTGATGATTGTTGAATTTGAATGATCAATAAGCTAGTGTTAATTTTAATTAATGTTTCATCGATGTTAACAATTAACGATTATCTTTGATAATTGTTGATTTAAAGGATTAAAAAAGCTAACATTGATTCTCATCAATGTTCTATTGATTTTAATAATTAATCATTATCTTTGATAATGATTAATTATTGCTAATAAACAAACCGCTCCTAAACATAGCACACTACATTTACTGGAGCCCCATATGAGGTTTTAATAAGTTAGATTCAATTAATTAATTTAAATATTAATTAATAACTAAAGAAATAATTATTAATTATTTCTGATAGTAACACTGATCTAAACAACCAGTGAAGCCCTACATAAACATATCCAAAAATTACAACAAATTTATGAATCTGTGCAGCCAATATTTCTAAAGTGTAAACCTTATGAATGAAAATGTGCACGGTGTGATTTCAGATCGGAAGGCAGCGGTCTCGACTCAGTTTGCGGTCTCTGTTAATTGTGCGAGTCTGGAGCTTGTCAAGTGTAACATTAACTAAGATATAACATCATGTACACTTTCCACTTCTTGAAATGTCTATGTTAATGTATCACATGATTGACACGTGATTCTCATGTATTTATTTATAGCCTAAACCTGAGCGCAATGTTAAATTCCTGATCTGAAGTGATGAAAGCTCGTCTTTCCATGCCTTAAAGTTGACCACATTTATATCCACATCAGCGATTAAGAAAATTAACTGGTTAACACTTTATTCCGAAAAAAAAAAAAAAAAAATATATATATATATATATATATATATATATATATATATATATATATATATATATATATATATATATATATAATGGTTTAAACGCTCCATAGAGTATTCATCTATTCATCAGCCTAATGCTGCATTCCATTTAACTCTGAAAGTCGGATTTTCCAACTTCCTACTGGGAAAATTGCAATTGAACACCATTTGAAGTCGTAATTCCAACTTGGAAAGTCGTGTGGAAATTTTAAACTCTGATTTCGCAGAGATGCAGGTGCATGATGTCACACAGTCATGTCGGCACCCAGGAAGATATACAAAATAAGTGATGAACATTCACTTGTATTAAATAATATCGATAAATGAGTCAAAACATTACATGATATTAAAGTGTTTTTAACAAATGTTAGCAGAGTAGCAGGTGTTCAAAATATGGTAAATTATACTCACTTTTGATAATCGTACACATGTAGCACAAATGCTATCATTGCAAACTGTTTATGAATTGGGTTGCTAGGACACATCTCTGGTGACAGTCAAACACCTGCTAAGCTAATGGGAGTGTTGCAGTTTTGTTTCCTTAAATGTCATCTTCCGATGAATCTGGCAGTGGAATGCATCTATGGTTGGAGATCAGAGATATCAAGTAGAAATATCCCACATTTGATTTGAATGGGATGCAGCATAATACTTAAAAATTGGCCTTTCATTTAGTTTTGACGCACTTCCAGTTTAAGCATGGCACACCAGGTTCTATCCGAATACAGAGACAGATACAGATAATTTGCTCATATGAACAGATACAGATAAAAATACAGACTACATAGTAAAGTTTGAAGACAAATTTTATGTTGGCTTGACAAAGCCTTGTCTGAAAGTTTAAAATAGTTTGAAGAGTTGGAAGTTTGAAGGTCTTACAGTCAGACAGACAGAAGGAACATCATACAGATAGACAGCAAGCTGCAAGAAGTCCTATGCAACCCTACCCCTTGCTTGTTTTTATGAATAGCAAACTGGTTGCTAGGATAACCCAATTTTGTTGCTAGGCAGTTACCAAGGTGATACCGAAAAGGCTCCTTGCTACCCTGAGTCAAATGAATGAAACCAGAAGTCTCTAGAATGTTCTGGTGCAGAGATATGTGATTTGAAACTTGGTTGCTAGGGTAACCCCATCTGGTTGCTAGGCAGTTACCAAGGTGATACTCAAAAGGCTCCTTGCCATCCTGAGTGAAATAAGTCAACCTGGATGTCTCTACGATGTTCTGGTGCAGAGATATGTGATTTGTTACATGGTTGCTATGGTAACCCCAAATTGTTGCTAGGAAGTTACCAAGGTGATACTTAACATGGCTCCTTGCCATCCTGAGTGAAAAATGTCAACCCGGTAGTCTCTACGATGTTCTGGTGCAGAGATATGTGATTTGTTATTTGGTTGCTAGGGTAACCCCATATGGTTGCTAGGCAATTATCAAGGTGACACTCAAAAGGCTCCTTGTCATCCTGAGTGAAATAAGTCAACCTGGATGTCTCTACGATGTTCTGGTGCAGAGATATGTGATTTGTTACATAGTTGCTATGGTAACCCCAAATTGTTGCTAGGAAGTTACCAAGGTGATACATAACATGGCTCCTTGCCATCCTGAGTGAAATAAGTCAACCCGGAAGTCTCTACAATGTTCTGGTGCAGAGATATGTGATTTGTTACTTGGTTGCTAGGGTAACCCCATATGGTTGCTAGGCAGTTACCAGGATGATACTTATCAAGCCTCCTTTCTATAATGAGTGAAATAATTCAACCCGGAAGTCTCTACAATGTTCTGGTGCAGAGATATGTGATTTGTTACTTGGTTGCTAGGGTAAGCCCATGTGGCTGCTAGGCAGTTGCCAGTGTGATAGCAAGAAGGCTGCTTGCTGTTCTGAGTAATACAAGCCAACAATTAAGTCTCTACGACATTCTGATCCTGAGAAACCCTTATAATTTTAAATGGAAGTCAGTGGGGTTTGGTTGCTAGGGTACTCTAAATAGTTGCTAGGGTGTGGCTAAGTAGTTTCCAAGATGATACTTGAAGACTGATTGCTCACCCAATTCAAACAAGCCAACTCTCATGTCTGTAGGACATTCTGATCTGAATATATCAAACGCAGACATTTTGAATGGAAGTCAAAGGGGTTTGGTTGCTAGGGTGCTCTAAATGGTTGCTAGGGCGTGACTAAATAGTTGCCATGATGATACTTAAAGACTGATTGCTTACCCAATTCAAACAAGCCAACTCTCATGTCTGTAGGACATTCTGATCTGAAGATATCACACTCAGCCTTTTTGAATGGAAGTCAAATGGGTTTGGTTGCTAGGGTGCTCTAAATGGTTGCTAGGGCGTGGCTAAGTTGTTTCCATGATGATACTTGAAGACTGATTGTTCACACAATTCAAACAAGCCAACTCTCATGTCTGTAGGACATTCTGATCTGAAAATATCCATCTAAGCCATTTTGAATGGCAGTCAATGGGTTTTGGTTGCTTGGGTGCACTAAATGGTTGCTAGGTTGTATGCAGTTGCTAGGGTGTTAAAGTGATGGAGTGAAAGAAAGAATAAAAAGAGTAGAGTGATGGAAAGATAGAAAAGAGAGTGATAGATAGAAAGTATGAGTGGTAGAGTGATAGTAAGTAGATTGAATCTTCTAAAGGAGTTATTACAGGGAAAAGTTTTCACACCTTGAATGGGAGTCAATTTAAAATCAGTTCTGTTCGGAAGTCTGATACGGGAATACTGGAAGTCTGATCAGTGAGAAAAGAGAAAGCAACCCGAGTCAGACCAGTCTTAAATCTGTGGCGAGTTTGGTGTTTGTTGCTTAAAAGCTCTAGTAGGAGATACTGTTTAAATTTTGGCTCAGAAGAAGAAGATGAAGAAGAAGCTTAAATAGTAGATCAGTATGTTGGCTTTGACAAGCCAACATAATAATAAGTTTAAATAGAATATCAGTATATTGGCTTACTCAAGCCAACATAATAAGCTTAAATAGTAGATCAGTATGTTGGCTTTGTCAAGCCAACATAATAATGGCTCCGCTGCACACTCCTATAAGATATTTTAACTGAAACTGAGCATAGTCCACAAATGTGGTCATTGTGTTTTACAGCATGTGTTTCACGATAAATCGCTCAAATTTTAAAAATGGCATGTCGTATGAAGCTAGAGACTCTAATGCTTTGACTCAAACAAGTTTCAAACTAATAACTTAATTAGGTTTCTTAGCAGATGTTTGATTGGCATTTTAACCAAACACAAACTCTGCCGTGATCGGCACCATGTTGTTTTGTCACATGACTTCAACCCTTTACTGACAGCCCAGAGTCTCCTGAACTGAGATAAGTCAGTTTAAATAAAATTAAATTATGCATTGCGTTTAGCGAAGCTAAAATACAACGTCCATGCTCGAGTCCGAGTCCAAATGGGTTAGAGTCGGACTCAAGACCAAGTCCATAAGAGGCTGAGTCCGAGTCGAGCCCGAATGAATCTGTTCATGAATCTAAATTAAAATTATAACCATGGGGCCTGGGTAGTTCAGCGAGTATTGATGCTGACTACCACCCCTGGAGTCACGAGTTCGAATCCAGGGCATGCTGAGTGATCCAGCTAGGTCTCCTAAACAACCAAATTGGCCTGGTTGCTAGGGAGGGTAGAGTCACATGGAGTAACCTCCTCGTGGGCACGTGGTGAGATGTGTGTGAATGCCACAGAGAATAGCGTGGGCCTCCACACGCGCTACGTCTCCGCGGTAACGTGCTCAATAAGCCACTTGATAAGATGCGCGGATTGACGGTCTCAGAGGTGGAGGCAACTGAGATTCTTCCTCCGCCACCCAGATTGAAGTGAGTCACTACGCCACCATGAAGACTTAGAGCGCATTGGGAATTGGGCATTCCAGATTGGGGAGAAAAAATTATAATAAATAATTAAAAAAAATAATTGTAACCATAAACTCAGCATTAATATTTTAAGCTTATTTTAACCTTCACAACTAAGAAAAACTATTTGTCAATATAAATGCAACAAAACACCTCTGTTGCATTTCATATATACATTTTATGATTAGTATCTTGCTGAACAAACTTCAAAGTGTTTCAGAATGAAAGCACATGCTTTAGTTGTATGAAGAAAAAACTGTCCTTCAACACACTTCGTATTGCATTCTGTTAACATTTAAATTATTTGTTGCTTTTCCCCCTCCACTCAAACATAGACTAAAGAAAAACTAAAGAAAGTGAAAGCTGCGCTAGTAAGTACAACGAGTTATTTTTGTTTTGATTTTAATTTAGTTTTTATTTCTACTTAATTTTCAATTTGTCCATTCAATTTAGTTTATTTTTTTTATTTATTTATTTATTTATTTTTTTTATTATGGGTGAAATACATTTAAATAAATTAATTAAATACATTTAATGTGTTTAAATACATTTAATAAATGGCAATATTAAAATATTTAATAATGCCCATAAAATTAAATGCAACAACAGAAAAATAATTAAAAGTTATATTAAAAATGTATTTTTATACTACTACACTTTTCAGTCAAATTTAGTTTTATAATGTTGTGGAGCTTGTTCATTCTTTTCAGATTGAGTTTCAAATTTGGCTGAATTTGAGGGGCTGCAAGATGTAAGCCAATCAAAACAGTTGAAGATTTAAGGAGGCACTTATGCCAAAACCGGGCATTTCAGACAGAAGTCCAGAGACAGGATGGACAATGATCATATATTAATAAATTATAACTGTTTTAATGCAAAAAAAAAATAAATAAAAAAAATAAAAAAATGTTGCCAACATTATCAGTAGACCTCAGGGAAGATAACAAAACTTAAAAAAAGAGCATTTCATGACCCATTTAAGATGAATATAAAGAATAGGAGACACTATCTACATGTTGGTTCTTGACAGTTAGGAACACACTGTGGTAAAAATGTTTGTCTGAACGAGTTTAACGAGAGTGCCACACACTGTGTGATACATCTTTAATTTTCAGTAACATGTTTATTTTTTTTAATCACCAAAGAAATAATACTTCTGTGTATCAGTTTATGTTCATAAATGAGCTAACTGCTTCACTAATTTCCTGGCAGAAATTCCCAGCACGTACTGGCAACCTACTATGTGGATTTTTGTTAGTCTCTAGTCTCAAATTAAATATGTCTTCGGCAGTGTGCATGAAGATTTGATGGATAAAAGAAATCCTATAACTAATGCTTTTAAACATGTTTATTACCATAGATGTGAGCATTTTCTAAATTCCTCAATACATTACTGATATTGTTGCTTCAGGTGGTTTAAAAAAAAAAAAAAAGAACAGGAGGTTCTCATTTGCATAGTGGCATGGGTCTTGAGTAACTTTAATTATGAAATGATAACTAGAATGGTAGTTCATGTCAAGTCATATTCTTGCCCTATGCAAAAGCAAAATACCCAAGAAAAATGCCACTTTTTAACAGTTTCTCAACTGTAAACTGATTCAACTGAAAAGTAACACATTCAGTCACCCACAATGGACAAAACTGCCTTACCGGTAAAACATTACATGCTAAAACACACTGATAGTGATGTTGACCTGATTTCTTTTAGTTTTTAATTAACTGGTATTGTTAAAAATGTTAACTTTATAATTCAAAATTCACTTGTGAATAAACCATGTTATTTTGAACTTTATTTCCATTTACACACTGGGCTAGAAAAATATATTATGAAGGTAGGATCGGACTTAACTAATTACATTTCAATCATATTAGAATGAAAAACAATTGTTCCAGCAAACATTACATTTGTGACTTATTTTTACTTATTTAACTTGTGCATACTGAATGTACATACATAACCATTTATTTAAACTTTGCCTGAAAAGACTTGAGCTGACATTAAGATGTACCTCCTAAACCACACAAAAATCATTTCAAAAGTGCAACACATTTATTTATTTTAAGGTGGGGGGTGGACAGGTGGTACATGTCTCAACCATGGACTAAAAACTGGTACATGTCTCTACCATGGACTAAAAACTAAATGTTTTTCATTTCGGTTCATTCAATAACTGTATTTCCCTTTTGTAGGAACTCAAGCTGCGGAGGATAGCTATGCGACACAATCCGAGTGTCACATGGTCTGAAGCCCTTATACAATCATGCCAATTTATTGGCTGATGGCACTTAAGCGATGCCTCTAGACAGCTACGTCACAGGCTCCATGAAGGCTTGGATTAGCTTCGCGCAATCGAGTCAGATTTTCTGTTCTTCAGGTAACACTCTCGTCTGGCCCGTGTTGTACTAGTGATTCATTTCGAAGCAAGGATTATTAGCGGTTTTATTAGCGGAAGCGGTTTATCACCGGTGAAGATTCCCACGACATCTGTTTTTCCTGTTTGGTATTTCGCCACGCGGAGGCGAAAAAAGATGGCGGCTTGCGTCCCATTCTGGATTTAAGACATTTTAATTTCACTCTAATGAAATGTCAATTCAGAATGCTGACGCAGAAACAAATAATGTCACAAGTGCAGCCGGAGGACTGGTTTGTGACAATAGATTTGAAGGACGCTTATTTCCATATTCAGATTGCACTGAAGCACAGGCATTTTCTTAGATTCGCTTTCAGGGGCAAAGCCTACTAATTTTGCATCCTTCCGTTCGGACTTGCACTGGCACCACGCACTTTCACAAAATGCATGGATGCAGCTTTGACACCCTTGAGGCTTCAAGGCATCTGTGTTTTGAATTATATTTTGACGATTGGTTGGTGTTAGCCCACTCGGAGTCTTTGGCTGCCCAACATCGAGATGTCATTCTCAGCCATTTCAGCAATTTAGGGCTACATGTAAACCTAGACTAGAGTGTCCTGTTGGCAGGGCAACAGACTCTGTTTCTAGGAGTGGAGCTGGACTCATGGGTGATGCAGGAGCGCCTGTCTCCAGCTTGCATTTTGTCATTATGCCAGTGTCTAGCGATGTTCAGATTGGGACGTGTTCTCCCTGCAATAAATTTAACAGGGTTTTTGGGCTCATGATCGTGGTTTCCGCTGTAATTATCCTGAGCATGTTGTATGCGAGACCTTTTCAGTGTGGGATAAACTCCACTAAGGGACTTCAACCAGTGAGGCATGCGTTTCGTCTCTTCAAAGAGACATGTTGGTGCTACCAAACTCTGTTACCATATAAACGGTCCCACCTTCTGATGTCAGGCATTCCATTGGGACAGGTGTCGCCACAAGGTGATAACAACAGATGCCTCCTCCACAGGTTGGGGCGCTGTACATGAGGGTCGTCAAGCCTATGGGGATTGGATTGCAATATTGTCACATAAACTGTCTGGAGATGTTCATAGTGATGCTGGAGATAAAGTTTATCCTCTAGGTGATTCAGGACAGCCATGTCCTCATGCGGTCAGAAAACATGACGGTGGTGTCCTGCGTCAATCGCCAGGGAAGATTGCGCTCTCATGCCATGCTGAGACTGGTACGTCACATTCTTCTGTGGGTACGGTTCAATGTACTGTCTCTTTGAGCTGTACATGTTCCAGACCGGTTGAATTTGGGGGCGGATCTCCTGTCCAGACATGGTTTGATGACTGGAGAGTGGACATTACATCCTCAGATTATGGAACAAATTTGGAGAAGGTTCGGCAGAGCGGAAATGGGCCTGTTCACTTCAAGCGAGACTTTGCACTGTCCCCTCTGGTTTTCCGTCTCACCCCTGGAACCGCTAGGCATTGATGCGCTGGCGCATCAGTGGCCGATGGCACATATTTACGTGTTTCCACCGATCAGTTGGGTTCAGAGAGTTCGGGAGGATCAGGTTCAGCTTCTGTTAGTGCCGCTGTATTTGTCATCTCAAGATTGGTTTTCAACTCTGGTCTCTCTCCTGGAAAAGGCACCTTGGGAGACTCCAGTGTTGGGCCTCATGTATTCAGATAGAAGACAAAGGCAGGCCTAACAGTCATAAAAACATTCCTCAAGCCCCCTCCTTCTAAGTCGTAAATTTTACTGATAAAAATTGCGCCAAAATCAAACAAAGGGAGTCCAAAACAGACTACAGATCCATGAAGCCTTGCCCTCTAAAGGATCGAGCTCTCAACTCCTAGTGGATGAGGCACACCACAGAACGTCCCTCAAACATGACATCATCAGGACTTCAAATAATTCTGAAATGCTTCCAGAGTTGCTTCCAGCGACTTTGTTCACCGAATACGGACGTAGCTTTTTGCTGCTCTCCGGTGCAACCTCGTGGCTTAAGCAAGTAATGTCCGACTTGAAACTGTAGCCATACAATCTCCATCTCGCTGGACGAGTTGAGATTACTCTGTGTTCAACCGAACACTCTAACGGATCCGAAGGAGACCGCTGAGCAATTCGCATCTTCATCCGTTGGCCTACAGAAGTGAAGAGATTAAAGATTTCTCTTCCATCTTCAATCAAGTCGACATTTCTGAGTTCTCTGCCAGCCCGCCGAGAATCAACAGCCGTACCGCCCTCTGAGAATCAACAGCCGTACCGCCCGCCGACAGTGCGAGGAAACGGCCTCTTGTCATCACACGAGCCTCAAGGAACCGGGTCAGAGTTAAAGGACGGAGGAAAACACATTCTACCTCTGTCCTCATGCGATTCAAGTAAGAGGTTTACGTCTGGGCAGAGATAGAATATTATAGTGTGTTATTCTTGTGTTTCAAGGTTTTTGCTTGTACAGTTTACGGACCGCCATGTCCGCTAATTATTAATACTCAGGGTATTAATTATCACAAATTTGTTTTGCTGTATTGTGGTCCAACCAAACTGGACTGTTGTGCATTTTCGCCATCGCGGGTGAGACAGCAACTGAGTTCATCCATTAAAGAGTCAAATAACAAGGGACTTTTACGAGCCCCGCTAAGTGATGAACACGGCTGTTTTATCTCCAGCTATCGCGAAATCAGCTTTCGGGCTGTCACTTAATCATCTCTCTCTCTCACTAACCACACTGACACACACACACACACACACACACTGTCACACACACACCTTATGTGTTATAGAATTATTTTTATTTCCATATCTAATCACATCACTGTTTAGTTTGTAGTTGTAAGTCGGAAGTTTATTGACTGCATTGTATTAATTATTAATTGATATTACTGCATAAATAAACTTTGTTTATATTACAAAGAGAAGTGTTTTGGTTTGTTTTGCATATGCCTGTGTCATGCTGACGGGATGTCAGTGCTCGGATTCAAACCTTCATTCATTGTTTTTTCCCGAAAATCGATATTCTTCGGATGTCGATTTTCCTAAGAAAACAATCTAATATTGAGACTGTTTTAATATTCGGTTATTAGTCCCTGATTCCAGGGTGGTGCCCCGTCAATGTTAATCCTTATTAATATTCTATTGATTTTTGATAATTGATAATTATCTTTGATTGAATTTGAATGATCAATAAGCTAGTGTTAATTTTAATGTTTCATCGATGTTAACAATTGATAAGTGTTGATTTTAAAGGATTAAAAAAGCTAACATTGATTCTCATCAATGTTCTATTGATTTTAATAATTAATAATTATCTTTGATAATTATTAATTATTGCTAATAACCAAACTTGCTCCTAAACGTAGCACACTACATTTACTGGAGTCCCATATGAGGTTTTAATGAGTTAGATCCAATTAATTAATTTAAATATTGATTAATAACTACAGAAATAATTATTAATTATTTCTGATAGTAACACTGATCTAAACAACCAGTAAAGCCCTACACCAGTCAGAACAAACATGTTATCTCAGGCACGGGGCAGCATTTGGCACCCCCGGCCAGACTTGTGGAAGTTATGGATATGGCCATTCAAAGGGGCACTCTTTGGAGTGATGGGTTATCCCCCGCTGTGGTTGATACCAGTCCAAATGCTAGTGTTCCATCAACTAGGAGGCTTTATATATTCAAGTTGCATAGTTTTGCTTCTTGGTGTAGAGCATGAGGTGAAAATCCAGTTCACAGCCCTGTGGTACACCCCTGCAACACTTAAAGACTATGTTGCCACTATAGCAGTTGAACATGCGCTTATCAATGGAGTTTCTGTCAGTAGACATTCTCTTGTCTCTTGCATTATGCACAGGGTACGCAGGCTTAGAACTTTTCGTCCCGTCCACGTTCCTTTATGGGATTCATCGGTTGTTTTAGAGGTGCTCTTGGGTGCTGTATTTGAGACCTAGGCAACAGTCACTGATATGTATTTGACTCTTTAAATGGCCCTGCTAGTGGCATTGGCATCGTTTAAAAGAGTCAGTGATTTGCATGCCCTATCGATCAATCCCTTATGCATGGATTTTGCGCCAGGGTGTTCAAGGGTTGTGTTAAGACCTGATTTGGGCTATTTTCCAAAGGTTATTTTGATGTCATTTCGCAAGCAGACCATTAATTTTCTGGCTTTGCAAGCAAAGACTGTCTCATTGGCTTATTGATGCATTTTGAGTGCTTGCGAAATGCGTCATTTACCATCGGCTTCGGGTATTCCAGCCCATTCTATGAGGAGCATGGCATCCTCATGGGCTTTGGCTAGAGGTGCGTCCTTGGAATACATTTGTATGGCAGCAGGGTGGTCCTCTCCACATACATTTGTTAGATTTTATAATCTGGATGAGGGTTTGACTCTTGCTTCCCAGGTTCTCTCTGTTTGAACAGGAGTAAACTCATAATTCCTTCTTTTTCTCAGACACTTTAGCTTGCTTGTTTGCTGCTATATGCTTGCCACACTGGCTTAAACAGCTGGCAAATACTGTTCGCATCGTGTGAATGTATAACGCTCCCACAGTGATTCGCAGCTTGAGTTCCTACGAAAGGGAACATCTCGGTTACGTACGTAACACTTGTTCCCTGAGTGGGAATGAGATGCTGCATAGCTAGCCATACTCTCTAGCAGCTGCATAGGCTGGTGACTTCCTGCAAAAAATCTGACTTGATGGCACGAAACGAGTGCCTTTATGGAGCCCGTGTATCTCCCTTGGGACATCGCTTAAAGGTGGAGTAAGTCTCTGCATGGTCTGCTAGCTGTCCGTTCTGTGTGTGCACTGAAAAAAAATCTGGTGTTTGTACACAGCCCTGGCTCTGTAAATTGGAAAATAAACAAAGTGGACTGGACCAATCCACACACCACTGTTCTATATATTATTGTATCTATATTACATGACTTTGTCCCTGGAGTGTGTCCAGTAGGGGGCAGGGCTGACCACAAAAATACTGTTTGTCCATTTACCAACTAAATTGAACAACGTCCTCACTGTTGGTCCAAGGACCCTCGGTGCATGTCCAGGAGGTGGTGGGGCTGTCCAAGGACAAATTATTTGTACACTTTGATCATGTTAAAATATTTATGACTTGTAAGTGGGTGTAATAGCATCAGGTGGATGTGCTGAGTGCTGCACATTTGTTTTTCTCAAAATTAGATTAGATAAAATTCAACATTATTTTCATTGTGCACAGTACAAGTACAAAGCCAATGAATTGCAGTTAGCATCCAACCAGAAGTGCAAATAGTAAAATATTTAAAAAAATAATTGCAGGTAAAGTGCAGCTGCGAATGAGGTAGATATGTAGAATAGTGCAGATGAACATTATAGTGCAGAGACATGGTGAGGTATGAGGTATTAAGTGGTGTAGGGCTTTACTGGTTGTTTAGATCAGTGTTACTATCAGAAATAATTAACAATTATTTCTTCAGTTATTAATTAATATTTAAATTAATTAATTGAATCTAACTCATTAAAACCTCATATGGGGCTCCAGTAAATGTAGTGCACTACGTTTAGGAGTGGGTTTGGTTATTAGCAATAATTAATAATTATCAAAGATAATTATTAATTATTAAAATCAAAAGAACATTGATGAGAATCAATGTTAGCTTTTTTTATACTTTAAATCAACAATTATCAAAGATAATCATTAATTGTTAACATCGATGAAACATTCATTAAAATTAACATTGATCATTTAAATTCAACAATCATCAAAGATAATTATCAATTATCAAAAATCAACAGAATATTAATAAGGATTAACATTGACGGGGCACCACCCTGGAATCAGGGACTAAAAACCAGATAGTATAACAGTCTTAATATTAGATTGTTTTCTTAGGAAAATCGACATCCAAAGAATATCGATTTTCGGGAAAAAAACAATGAATGAAGGCTTGAATCGAGCACTGACATTCCATCAGCATGACACAGGTGTATGCAAAACAAACCAAAACACTTCTCTTTGTAATATAAACGAAGTTTATTTATGCAGTAATATCAATTAATAATTAATACAATGCAGTCAATAAACTTCTGACTTACAACTACAAACTAAACAGTGATATGATTAGATATGGAAATAAAAATAATCCTATAACACATGAGGGTGTGTGTGTGTGTGTGTGTGTGTGTGTGTGTGTGTGTGTGTGTGTGTAAGGAGGGACGCGCACAAAATGGTGGACGTGACTCTGGCGGAGAGTATGTCACGCGAGACTTCCGGCCAGGGAATATGACCGCGAATGTGGGCGGAGAGAAACCAGTCAATGGTAGCTTAGGAACAAAGCTGATCTTTATCACGAAGCTATCTACTAGCCAAAAATGTGTGCCAGAATGTTTGTGAGGGGTCGCGTGTGTGTGTGTGTGTGTGGTTAGTTCGAGAGAGAAAGAGAGAGGGAGAGAGAAAATTAAGTGACGTCCCCAAAGCCGATTTTGCGATCGTGGGAGAGAAAGCAGCTGTTAGTTTATCACACAGAGACGCAGTGGATGGCTCGTAAACAGTCCCGCGTTTTTTGATTCTTTAATGGATAAACTCAGTTTGCCGGTCTCACCCGTGATGGCGAAAATGCACAACAGTCCAATTTGGTTGGACCACAATACAGCAAATCAAATTTGTGATGATTAATACCCTGAATATTAATAATGAGTGGACATGGCGGTCCATAAACTGTACAAGCAAAAACCTTGAAACACAAGAATAACACAATATAATATTCTATCTCTGCCCAGACGTAAACCTCTTACTTGAATCGCATGAGGATGGAGAATGTGTGTTCATCCGTCCTTTAACTCAGACTCGGTTCCTCGAGGCTTGGGTGATGACGGGAGGCCATTTCCTCGCTCTGTCGGCGGGCGGTACGGCTGCTGATTCTCGGCAGGCTGGCGGAGAAATCAGAAATGTCGACTTGATTGAAGATGGAAGAGAAATCTTTAATCTCTTCACTTCTGCAGGCAAACGGATGAAGATGCGGATTGCTCGGCGGTCTTCTTCGGATCCGTTAGAGTGTTCAGTTGAACACAGAGTAATCTCAACTCGTCCAGCGAGATGGAGATTGTATGGGCACAGTTTCAAGTTGGACGTTACTTCCTTGTGCCACGAGGCTGCACCTGAGAGCAGCGATGAGCTGCGTCTATACACGGCGAACAAAGTTGCTGGAAGCAAATCCCGGAAGCATTTCAGAGGTATTTCTACTCCTAATGATGTCATGGTTGAGGGACGTTCTGTTGTGTGCCTCATCCAATAGGAGTTGAGAGTTCGATCCTTTAGTGAGCAAGGCTTCATGGGATTTGTAGTCTGTTTTGGACTCCCTTTGTTTGATTTTGGCGCAATTTTTATCAGTAAGATTTACGACTTGGTATGTGGGGGCTGAGTTAGGTTTTATGACTGTGTTAGGCCTGCCTTTGTCTTCTATCTGAATACATGAGGCCCAACAGTGGTTCAGAATTGAAATGTGCAAAAATGGTACATATATACACATGTATCTATATTACTATACAATGCATATTAAGTAACATATAGGATATATATATATATATATATATATATATATATATATATACACACACACACACTACCGGTCAAAAGTTTTGAAACACTTACTCATTCTTTATTATAATTTTTTTTTTCTTCACCTTTTAGAAAAATAGTAAAGTCATCAAAACTATGGAACAACATAAATGGAACTATGGGAATTATGTTGTGACTAAACAAAATCCAAAATAAATCAAAACTGTGTTATGTTTTAGCATCTTCAAAGTAGTCACCCTTTGCCTAGAACTTGCAGACATGTACTCTTGACATTTTCTCAAACAACTTCTTGAGGTATCACCCTGGGATGCTTTTTAAACAGTACTGAAGGAGTTCCCATCTATGTTGGGCACTTAGTGGCTGCTTTTCTTTATTATTTGGTCCAAGTCATCAATTTCAAAAATGTTTTTTTTTTTTTTAATTACATTTTAGTTTTATAATCAAATAAATTAATATGGTGGCATAATTATATTTTTGTCTACAAAACTAATTTCAAACATTTAAGCATACACCTTCAGATCAAAAGATTTTTAAGATCATGAGAAAAATTTCAGTCAAGTGTTTCAAAACTTTTGACCAGTAGTGTAGATAAATTAAAACTATATAATATATACAAGTAAATATACTGTGTGTAGGCATAAAGTTATTGTAATTACGGGAGTACAGAATATTACTCTGTGCAGGTGGCAAGAGTTATGTAGTATTAAGAAAGGGCAAGAATGCATCATCTAGAACAAATTTCCACCAACCATCTTTTTGAGGGAATTGAACAGATTGCACATGGGCTGTCCACCTACAATGTATTTGGATGGCACCGGATAGGTGGTTGGTGGACATTTGATTTACTTAATTCATTTTGATAGGAGCACTTGTTCAGCATTCAGAATTCTCAGTGGAACAAATTGCACCCACTTTGAACTCAAAATTCCACTATCCACGAACTGCTTAATTTTTGAATGGAATAAATTGTTCATGGTATCGCCATATCTCAGCTCTGGATTGAGCTAGGACGTTGAAACTGGTGCTTCTGAGCTCATCTCAACCTCCTCTATCTATGGTGTGAATTTCAATTTTTTTTTTACTTTCTCTGATCCTCTCGAATTGCACACCATAGAGAGAAGAGACTGAGATGAGCACAGGAGTATATGTTTCAGCTTTGTTAGTCTGCCCAGAGCTGAGATATGCAGATCCAATGTACAATTCAAAATTTTAGGTGTGAGACTTTGAAGGGTGTATGCTGTTCAGAGGTAGTCATAGAGTCACCTAAATGTGATTTTGAGTAATACATTTTATCCTGGAGCTTATAAAAACAATGTCCACCAAACACCTATTTTAGCCCTTTAGATAGATTGTAACTGGGATGGTCCATGGGCAATTTATTTTCATTGCCTGAAATAGTCACTTGGTGGACACCTGTTTTTTAATATGTGGGTACAGGCATTCACTAAATATCATATTCAGGTGATTGTACGACACCCCCTGAACAACACACACCCTTCAAAACCTCAAAATTCGACTGTCCACGAACCACCTAAAATTTTGAACAGGATAAATTGTACGTGGGATCGCCATATCTCAGCCCTTATCAACATACTAAGAGGACTAAGGCCTAGTATGCAAAAAAGTATTTTTCATTATTTTCAAAAGCCTATGAAACAGAGTGCCTGAGAGACCTAAATGCACCAGTACATTCATCAGATCATTTATCATTATTAGGATTAGTTTTGGGATTAAACCACATTAACCCACATGTTCATCTAACCCACAAGTTGTTAAAATATTGATTTTGAGAAGCTATAGATTTTAAATTTGAGTAGTTTGGACCTTTCTGAGAGGTGTCCATGAAACACCTATAGAAACAAATGGAATAAATTGCTGTTGGGATACGCCCTGACATCACAACCAGAGGATGATGTGACCCCAAATTTCACATGCTGACATGCCAGATGCCCCTTGAAGACATTCTAACGGGAACAAGGCCTAGGATGCAAAAAAAGTATTTTTTATTATTTTTTATAGATCTCTTTGTCTGCCATAGAAGCTTATGAGACAGACTGCCTGAGAGGCCCAAATGCACCGGTACATTCATCAGATCATTTATCATTATTAGGATGAGTTTTGGGATTAAACCACATGCACAGCACTCAGGGCTCCCCATTGAAAATGTTGATTTTGCATGAAAAATGACTGTCCACGGACCACCTATTTGGTGGCCTTGAAAAAGATTGCATGTGGGCAGTTCCTCTGTGATCTGGTGAAAATAACCTTCAATTTGGTGCAAAGACCTGGGGGCTTCGAATGCTTTATCATAAGGCCCTTAGAAACAACATATTAAAAAGCCATGTCCCTCAGAGTTTGGGAAGTACTTTAAAAATAAAAATCAAGAAAAATATTCTAGAAAAAATAACTGTCACTTTTCACCCACAAGTCAGCCAATTAAGCACTTAAGGAACTCATTAAGACTTCAAACTTTGCATCCTGTCTAAGGGGCCCCTGAGAAGCTAAAGATTTCAAATTGGAGTCATTTAGAGCTTTCTGAGGGGTGTCCACAAAATACAGAAAGAAATGAACAAAATAAATTGCTAGTGGGATTCGCCCTGGCAGCATGCCCAGATGTCCCGAGACCACAGATTTCACAGAGTGAGCCCTCGAGGGCCACTTGAAGACATACCAAGAGGCCTAACAATTTCAGTGAAGTTTTGGTCGAATGTCAGAGAATACTTTAAAGGGCTCTGGATGAGCACAGCAGGCACCCGCTGTGTGCCACATGAGGAAATGGATTTAAAAATGTAAAAAATTAAATAGTGTCAGGAACTCCTAAAAACACACTTATAGGCGGCATGTGGTACACCTGGGCACTGCCCAGCATGAATTAGGGTGACATATGGCATCAGGGGGCACATGGGGGGCAAAGGCATGCCAAAGCAGTATTTAGTGGATAATGGGACAAATAGTGGTTCTGTGGATGGAAGGAAGACTATGAGGAAGAAATAGTGGGTAAGGGGGACACAGGAAGTGATTTTATGGACAACAGGAAGACCATTTAGAATAAAAGTGGGTAAGGGGGACACAGGAAGTGAGTTCGTGGACAAGAGGAAGACTATGAGTAAGAATAGTGGGTAAGGGGGACACAGGAAGTGAGTTCGTGGACAAGAGGATGATGACAAAGATTAGTGGGTTTGTGGACAAATAGGGGCCCTGTGGATGCTCTTTATATTACTAGATGCCCCGTGGGTGATAGGGGGCATGTGGGCAAGCCCCAAAGTGACCATGACAACTCGAGAGTGCCCCTAGAGGTGTCCATACAGTGAGGTAAGGAGGAAACTGAAACTTACCCCAAAGTAATGGCAAAGTGGCAGATAGCCACCTGGGGGAATCCAATGGCAATTTACGTGAATGGGATTTTTCCCAAGAAACACCTACGTTCCTTTAACATCTGAAACCTATCAAACAATTAAATGTTTTGCTTAACCTTTATACTCTGTTCAGTAGAGAATAACAAAAATGGTTACTCCCTTCTAAGAGGAAGGGAGTAAACACACAACATTTCAAAATGTGTCTTGGCATTTAGGATTACCAGAGGATAATCTAGACCTACAGTATATTATGAGTTGTGTCTGACGCCAACAATGCTGGGGATTGTCATAGGTGGACCTGTTCAGACAAGCGTTTTAACCGGAAGCAAAATGTTTTGCAAAACCTGACTGCACAGCATTTTAACAACACCCTTTGAGGTACGGTAAGGCAACAATACATTTGCTCAAATACACAGTGTATGAAGATTTGAAGAATAAAAGAAATCCCATAACTAATGCATTTAAATTTGTTTATTACCATAGATGTGAGCATTTTCTAAATTCCTCAACACATTATTGGTATTGTTGCTTCTGACAGTTTAAAAACAAAACAAAACTAGTGTTTCTCATTTGCATAGTGGCATGAGTCATGTGTAACTTGAATTATGAAATGATAACTAGAGTGGTAGTTCATGCCAAGTCATGTTCTTGCCCTATGTGAAATACCCAAGAAAGATGCCACTTTTTTAACAGTTTCTCCACTGTCAACTGATTCAACTGAAAAGTAACACATTCAGTCACCCACAATGGACAAAACTGCCTTACCGGTAGAACATGACATGCTAAAACACACTGATAGTGATGTTGACCTGATTTCTTTCAGTTTTTAATTAATTTGCATTGTTAAAAATGTTAACTTTAAATTTCAAAACACACTTGTGAACAGACTATGTTCATTTTGACTTTCTCTCCATTTACACACTGGGCTAGAAAAAAAATATATTATGAATGTAAGATCAGACTTAACTGATTATATTAGAATGAAAAACAACTGTTTCAGCAAACATTACATTTGTAACTTAATTTTTACTTATTTAACTTGTGCATACTCTATGCACATACATAACCATTTTTTTAAAACTTTACCTTAAAAGACTGTTAAAGGACATAAAGATGTACCTCCTAGACCACGCAAAAAGCATTTAAACAGTGCAACAATTTTATTTAAATACAGTAAGCTATGATAAATACATAGACGAACAAATAACCCTCAACAGTCAAACAAACCGACTTATACACACCCTATCTTGCATTACTGTATTTGAAATAGATAATAGAGCACATAGGGTATTCAACTGACTCTTCGTCACAGGTGAAGAATGTTAATGTTAGGACTGTTTAACTCTGGGTCTTGTTTCATAGCTGGGATCTCCTTTGACTGGATGTCTTGCAAAAGCCTCTGTAAAATAGCATCATGGATGAGAAAAAAAAAAATAAAAATACAGATTTTGAGTATTTCTAAAATCCATACAAACAAACACATAAGATGGCATAGGTGTCATGTACTGGGGTACATGTCATGTACATGTCACTATTATATATTATATATTATTATACATTGTCAAACAATTCTAGAAATGACCACTGAGAAAATAAAGAATAAATTAAAATACAATAAATAGCTAAATAAACATCAGTACAGTATGTTAAGTATCAGTCAGTTGCTGACCATTTAAATAAATAATAAATTTAAATTATAGCTAAATAAAAATCAGTACTGTTGTTTAGTATCAGTCAATGGCTGACCAGTAAAATAAAGAATAAATTCAAATAAAATAAATAGCTAAATAAACATCAGTACTGTTTAGTATCAGTCAGTTGCTGACCATTTAAATAAATAAAAATTAAATAAATAGCTAAATAAACATCAGTAGTACTGTTTAGTATCAGTTAAATGCTGACTATTTTAAAACTGCCAGTCAATTAGAGGGCAGGTTGTAAAACAAGAAGCATTTACACCTGCCGAGATAAACAGCGGCAGCAGTGTTACACCGTATTCTGCTATACAAGTTCAGTGGAAACTGTCAATGGTATAAAATCAGACTTTTAAATATTACATTTTGTAAATGCAACGACTGGAATTGTTCGGTTGAAGGAACTGCGAATCCTGATCAAAACAGTTTAGTGAATGTTTACACATTAGCTTCCACTTAGCTGACAAGCAATGAAAGTAGCTACGTGGTTAGCTAGTTAGCTATAAGCTCATTGTCACGGAAAATAAAAGATGGACTTTATTTACTTTCCAGCATTGCGTTTCACCAACTAGGTAACAACGTAGTGTGAAATCAACACTCAACAGACACAATCCACCACCGCACCGTTGTCGGTTGAGCTGCAAAAAGATGCCCTGATGCTTACCTTTCAATCTGCAATGTTACTGACTGCACTGACAAACTATAGCTGGATAACATAAAAAACAGATGTGATAAACATGAGTGATATGGCTGTCAGGGACAGGGTTAAATGATGGGGTCATTGTTTCATAACTTTCCAGTATGTATTTCACAAACTATTTAACAACTTACCGTGAAGACACCGCTTAACTCCGCACTGCTTAACTCTGCACTGTCTGCAGAACCACCGTCACCAGAACCACCATCAGCTCAGCTCTGTAAACAATGGAATCGGATCGCACTCTGCTGGACAAACTATGTTATGACACCAACTCTAAATCAAGCATTGTTTTCTGCATTGTATGTTCTGAAAAAAAAAAAAAAGTTTTCATATCTGTGCATATCGGAAAAAAAATACGCCGATACCAATATACAGTATCTGTGAAAGGCTAATATCATATTAGGCCGATAAATCGGTCGGGCAGTAGATACGTCATACAATTCAGGTGGGCTCCGCCGGTATTCAATGAGGTTGTTCTGACAGATGTTTCTGTTCACAAAGCCACGTTTTTTAATTTGGGAAATTCACTCTCTGTTAGAAAAAGGGGCAATGGAGAATGCGGCTTTTACAACCATTATTTTCTGGTCCCGAAAAAAGATGGTGGGTTGTGTCCCATTCTGGATTTGAGACATTTGAATTTCATTCTGATGAAATGTCAATTCAGAATGCTGACGCAGAAACAAATAATGTCACAAGTGCAGCCGGGGGACTGGTTTGTGACAATAGATTTGAAGGACGCTTATTTCCATATTCAGATTGCACCGAAGCACAGACGTTTTCTCCGATTCACTTTCAGAGGCAAAGCGTACCAATTTTGCGTCCTTCCGTTCGGACTTGCACTGGCACCACACACTTTCACAGAATGCATGGATGCAGCTTTGATGCCCTTGAGGCTTCAAGGCATCTGCATTTTGAATTATCTCAATGATTGTTTGGTGTTAGCCCACTCGGAGTCTTTGGCTGCCCAATGTCCTTCTCAGCAATTTGAGCAATCTAGGGCTGCATGTAAACCTAGACTAGAGTGTCCTGTTGGCAGGGCAACAGACTCTGTTTCTAGGAATGGAGCTGGACTCTCCAGCTCACGTTCTGTCAGTACGCCAATGTCTAGCAATGTTCAGAGTGGGATGTGTTCTCCCTGTGAGAAATGTCACAGGTGTCATGTTTAAATGTGTTTTTGTTCATGTTTTCAGGTCTTTTATTTTGAAATTAGTTCACTTCCTTGTCTAGTCATGTGATTATCCTGTTTCCCTCTTGTTCATGTGCCTTGTTCTCATTGGTTTATTGTCTTGTTATCTTGTTATTAGTTTAGGCTTGTTATTGGTTCATGTTTCATTGTCTTGTTATCAGTTTTGTATTTTCATTGGTAGTCTTGTTAACTTGTTTACCTAGTCTGTGTATTTATAGCCCTCATGTTCTCTAGTCCTTGGTCGAGTATTGTTGATGTAATGTTGTCAAGTCAAGTCAAATCTATATGTTTGTTTTGTTTTGGATTCACATTTTTGGATTTATTGCACTTTCAAAAATAAAACTGCACTTGTGTTCTCACTTCATCATCGTCTCGTCCTCATCCTTTCATGTCTTCAGCCTGTCCTGCCTTGCCCGAATGTTACAACAGGCTTTTGGGGCTCATGAACGTGGCTTCTGCTGTAATTCCCCTGGGCATTTTGCATGCGAGACCTTTTCTGTGCTGGATGAACTGCACTAAGGGAATTCAACCACTGACGCATGCGTTTCATCTCTTCAAAGTGGCACATGGGTGCTACTAAACTCTGTTACCATGAAATTGGACCCACCTTCTGATGTCGGGCATTCCATTGGGACAGGTGTGTCTCCTCAAGGTGATAACAACAGACACCACGGGTTGGGGCACTGTACACAAGGGTCATCCAGCCTATGAGGTTTGGATGGACCAGAGGCAATATTGTCTTGAGATGTTAATGGTGATGCTGGCATTAAAGATTATCCTCCCAGAGATTCAGGACAGCCATGTCAACATCCGGTCAGACAACATGATGGTGGTGTCCTACATCAGTCGCCAGGGAGGAGTGCACTCTTATGCCGTGCTGAGGCTGGCACATCACATTCTTCTGTAGGCACAGTTCAATGTACTGTCTCTATGAGCTTGTACATGTTCAGGGCTGGTTGAATTTGGGGGCAGATCTCCTGTCCAAACAGGGTTTGATGACCGGAGAGTGAACATTACATCCACAGATTATGGAACAAATTTGGAGAAGGTTCGGCAGAGCAGAAGTGGACCTGTTTGCTTTGAGCAAGACGTCGCACTGTCCCGTCTGGTTTTCCCTCTTGCACACGGCACCGCTGGGCATCAATATGCTGGTGCATCAGTGGCCGACAGCGCGTATTTACATGTTTCCACTGATCAGTTGTGTTCAGAGAGTTTGGGAGGATCGGGTTCGGCTTCTGTTAGTGCCACCATATTGGCCATCTCAAGACTGATTTTCGACTCTGCTTCCTGGGATACAGCACGAGGTGAAAATCCAGTTCACTGCCCTGTGGTACAGTGCTGGAATTTTTGCAGGAGCGTTTCGGGCCGGGGTTGCCCCAGCAATGCTTAAAGTCTATGTTGCCTCTATATTGGTTGCACATCTGCTTATCAAGGGAGTCTCTGTTGGTAGACATTCTCTTGTCTCTTACTTTATGGACGCAGTATGCAGGCTTAGACCTTTTTGTCCCATCCGGGTTCCTTTATGGGATTTATCTGTTGTTTTAGAGGCGCTCTCGGGTGCTCCGTTCGAGCCCTTGGCAACAGTCACTGATACGTTTTTGACTCTTAAAACTCTGCTAGTGGCATTGGCATCGTTTAAGAGAGTCAGTGATTTGCATGCACTGTCAATCAATCCCTTATGTATGGATTTTGCGCCAGGTTGTTTAAGGGTTGTGTTAAGACCTTGCTTGGGCTATTTTCCCAAGGTTATTTTGACCTCATTTCACTCGCAGACCATTCGTTTTCAGGCTTGCTATCATTTCGGTGTCCAAGCAAAGACTGTCTTATTGGCTTATTGATGCAATATCAAGTGCTGATGAAAAGCGCCATTTACCTTCGCCTTCGAGTATTCAAGCCTATTCTACGTGGAGCATGGCGTCCTAATGGGCTTTGGCTAGAGGTGCGTCCTTGGAGGACATTTGTATGGCTGCAGGGTGGTCCTCTCTGCATACATTAGTTCGATTTTATAATCTTATAATCTGGATGAGGGTTTGATTCTTGCTTCCCAGGTTCTCTCTGTTGGAACAGGAGTAAACTCATGATTTCTTATTTTTATTCAGATGCTTTAGTTCTCTTGTTTTACACTTCATCTTTTGTTCTCTCCAGAAATGTTATATCACTTTCTTCAATAAAATAAAAACATTATATTTATGCATTTCTTTGTGGATTTTGTGGTATTTTTTATTTAGTAGGTTACTAATATTGACTTCACAGACTCGTGAATTCTTTGTAATTTTGGATATGTTTATTTAAAATGTGGCTTTATCCTTGTGCTTCTTGGATTATCAGTCAAACAAATATTGTTTCTATTAAGGTCAGGTTTGGGTTTGGGTTGGGGGATAACATCTATAAATATATGCTTTTCTCTTCATTGTATAAACTCTTGTAAAGCTGAAAACAACTTGCTTCACTACTAGCTTTTGGCGACCTCTCCTGGACATAAATGGAGCTCACACGTGCTCATATGCCCTACAACACTTACCGCTTTGGCCACTGGGGGGGGCAGTGTTTCGAAATTTCGGTCAGCGTATACCGATTTTGATGAAAGAAAAGTCGATCTACAATTTCATTGTGAGATCAGGCTGGTTGAAATAATGCTTTCAGTTTCTGAATGGATGTTGTTGCAGTTAGCTGATTTGCTGTAATTTAAAGTCAATAATGAAGACATTGGTACTTTTTTTGTTCTTACTGTTATTCACTGAAATTGTACTTGTTTTATTTTTTTGTAATCATTTCAAACTGATGGCTAGTGTTATTTACAACATCTTGAATGACACATTGTAAACATTAAAGGGTCAGTACACCCCTTGAAGTCAAAGTAACATTAAATTCTGGTGCATTTTTGGGCTGCCGCCTGCAGTTTTCCACAACTCACTATTTAAAACCTCACTATTCACACATACTGTGGACTAACTGCAAATAAATTAAAAGAAAGTGAAATTAGGATAGACAGAGGACAGTTGCTTTTAGCTATACTGCACAAATACTGACCAGAATAATTTTGAGATGCATTTATCTGTCTACCAACAAAATAAATGCCAAAAACCTGCATACATTGTTCCTGTTTTTTCACAATAAGTGTGTAAAGACAAGAAGCGCTATCCCCTTGCCGGGTAGCCTACTGTTGTAACACTACCCTGGGACAGTTGTAATACTCATATGTAATGTGCTAAATAAGGTATTAGGCATTACTTAAGTTAAATATACTGACAAACTGTATACTCTGTTTTCAAATATGTCTAATGCTTGCATATGTATCAGTTCTAATACATCAGCTAAAACTTCTCTCTTGGTTTTCTTCACCCTGAAAAGAGTCATCCTGTGATATGCACACACATGCAAACAAAATCTATCTATCTATCTATCTATCTATCTATCTATCTATCTATCTATCGTTAATGTAGGTCTATCTATCTGGCTTTCTACTTATTAATTCATTGATTTATTTCTTGCTTACTTATTTAAGCTTTCTGACTGAATAAAACCTAACAAACTCTTGAAGCATTTGCTACCATGTTTGCTATGACACAGGTACAGTGTTACTGTACATTCTGTATGTCCCCCACTGAACACCTAATAATTTTGCATCAGTGTGTACTTTGTCTTTCAAATTTCTCACACAGAAAGTGGGTGCTAATATGAATGTCCACGCTGATAGTTCAAACTTGCATGAAATATTCAGTTACAACTGTACTGTGTCTACCCACAGAAAAGAGAACAGCTGCATTAGAGTCACTACAACCAGGGTTTTTATAGTTTCTAATTTTAATTTAGCTTTTATTTCTATTTCATTTGTTATTTTTCCTTTCAATTTAGTTTAGGTTTATCTAAAATTAAACCTCTATGCTTTTAACTCATGAAGAATACACAGAAAACAACCGAGGCATGTATATGACTAATTGTAGTCTTGTGGTGTGAATAAAGCATGTGCTTCATAAACTTATGATGTGTTGTTTATAAATTAAAATTAGTATATACACATGAAATATATAGGATTTCAAAAGTCCACCACATGCTACTGACATGATGAAACAGATTTAGCTAGAGTGCTGTACACAAGCAATCTGTGCATTAACAACTTTAGCCAACAGGTGGCAATCTGGGACAACCATTAACTGTCACATTTCATGAATTATGTGACAGATAGCACTACATACAAAACATGAATGAAAAAAATAACAGGAATTAGAGTATTCAATATATATATATATATATATATATATATATATATATATATATATATATATATATATATATATATATATATATATATATTCTTCCCGATGCAAAGACCCCCAGAGATGCGCAGTCGGATCAGTGCTTTCCTTCCTGCAGGAGAGGCTGGAGGGGCAGCTGTCCCCCTCCACCTTGAAGGTGTATGTAGCTGCTATTTCGGCTCATCATGATGCAGTAGATGGTAAATACTTGGGGAAGATCATCAGGTTCCTGAGAGGTGCTAGGAGGTTGAATCCCTCCAGACCGCACCTCGTCCCCTCATGGGACCTCTCTGTAGTCCATCGGGGTCTACGAGGAGCTCCCTTTGAGCCCTTGGAGTCAGCTGAGCTTAAGGCACTCTCTTTGAAGACTGCCCTCCTGACTGTGCTCACTTCCATCAAGGGGGTAGGGGACCTGCAGGCGTTCTCTGTTAGCAAATCGTGCCTGGAGTCCGGTCCGGGTTACTCTCACATTATCCTGAGACCCCGACCGGGCTTTGTGCCCAAGGTTCCCACGACCTCTTTTAGGGATCAGGTGGTGAACCTGCAAGCACTGCCCCAGGAGGAGACAGACCCAGCCTTGGCGTTGCTGTGTCCGGTGCGAGCTTTACACATCTATTTGGATCGCACGCAGAGCTTTAGAAGCTCCGAGCAGCTCTTTGTCTGCTTTGGTGGACAGCGGAAAGGAAGCGCTATCTCCAAACAGAGGATCGCCCACTGGGTCATTGATGCCATCACGATGGCATATCAGGCTCAGGATGTGCCACCCCCTGCGGGGTTACAAGCCCACTCTACCAGGAGTGTGGCGGCCTTCTGGGCCCTGGCCAGTGGCGCCTCTTTGGCAGACATCTGCAGAGCAGCGGGCTGGGCAGCACCCAACACCTTTGCGAGGGTCTACAATCTCCGGGTTGAGCTGGTCTCGTCCCGTGTATTGGCAGGCACGAGCAGGTAAGTTCCGGGACAGCTGGCCGGGTGTACCACTTGCGCATAGTGCCTTTCCCCTCCCTTGAGGTGAAGACATGCGCTCTTGACGCCCAATCGTGTTCACAGACTGTGATCCCTGGATGACTTTCCTCCTTAGCCCTCTGGCAGTTGAGTTTGCAGAGAAACTCGCTGCCGGCCCAGTACGTGCGCTAATGAGGCCCTGTACTGAGATAAGTGCTCCACATGTGCTGGTTCCCCGAAGGCGACCCCAGTTGATATCTTCTGCAAAATCATTTCCCTGTCGGTAAACTGCATCTTCCTTGGGCAGAGGCCCCTCTGCTTCCGGTCGCCATGCTTTGTAGAAACTCCTCCCCCTTCGGGTAGGACCTACCATGGGACCTCTCCACATGACATACTTCTGACAAGACTCAGTAAAACCATGTGACGTATTCCACTCAAAATACCCCCCCCCCCCCTTTTGGGCGGGTTGTGGTCTCTGCGGTGTCTTCCCCTTGGGAGGGACACCCCCCGACGTAGACACTTATGGCTCCCAGTCGGTTAACAAATTCCACTCTTTTTGGGGAAAAAAAAGAGGAAAAGTGGCCTCGGCTGGGCTAGCCTGTCCCTATTGTTGGGCAGTCGACTTGTTCCTCATAAGAGCGTTGGGGGAGGTTACGTGACAGCCTGATTCGCTGGCTACGAGGCACACAGCTGCTGTCTGCCCATCATGCACCGCCAGTTCACGTAACACAGTTCAGATAGTTGTGTCATTTTGTATAGGGACCCCTAGTGTCACTACATCGACACAGTGTGTCGAGTGAGTGACAGATAGGGAACGTCATGGTTACTTTCGTAACCTCTGTTCCCTGATGGAGGGAACGAGACATTGTGTCCCTCCTGCCATAACGCTGAACTACCCGCTGAAATGGCCGGGACCTGGTCTCAGCTCCTCAGCACAAAACCTGAATGAGTGGTTGCATACCAGCTCCTTTTATACCCGTATGTCCGGGGGAGTGGCATGCAAATTCCACTCGCCAATTCCCAATGGCCTTTTTTCAAAAAAGCAGAGGTGTTTGGGGCTCCCAAGTGTGACCCCTAGTGTCACTACATCGACACAACTTCTCGTTTCCTCCATCAGGGAACGGAGGTTATGAAAGTAACCATGATGTTTTCATAAAATAAAAAGTCTTTCAGTGTAAGTTCTGCCCCAAAAATCTTTAACAATATTACAATTATATAAATAAATAAATAAAGTATATTTGTCAGTATAGCAAGTAAATAATTGACAGGAGGTAATATATAAAATGTTAAAGAGTATCTCCTTTATCCCCTTGTGTTTTTAATACAGAATTTGAAAGGAACCAACTGCTATGCAATACTTTTATTTTTAATTTTTAATTTATTTTATTTTTTATTAGCATATAGAACTAAACATAGCATAGCACATTAATATGTTATAAATATATTGATATTACAGTGTAACAGGGGAATTGAAAATTCTGTCATAATATTTTATACAGGCTTTGGACTTTTTTTTTTTTAACAGTCTTAGTGAAGACACAAAGCAGTCAAATTCAAAAGAAAACACCTTAACCATAGGGTATGAATTTATACATTTTTGCTTATATAACATTTCGCCATTAAAATAAAAAGGTTAACAATGAATCCTATGCCTTTGTTACTTTTGTTTTCATAGAACAAAATAAAATCCTTTAATGTAAAACAGTAGTCAACTTTCACTAACTTAAAGATAAATTCTGCTAGTTCAACCCAAAATCTGTTGACAAATTTACAATCAAAAAACAAATGAGTCAACAACTCTTTCTTACTTTTACAAAAGCAACATAAATCATCAATATCAGTATATCTTGAAATTAAAGATTTAACAGGGTAGATGGTATGCAAAATTTTGAAGTGTACTTCTTTTACTTTATTATTAATACAATATTTAAAGGGGATTAACCAAGCACTCCTCCAGCTAATATTATCAATTATAGAACTCCAAAAAAAAAAAAAAAAAACTCTAGGAGAAATTATATTTCGTTTTTGAAGAATATTACAAATATGTTTGTTATTGCATTTTTTCTCAGTTAGTTCAATACCGTCTAATATTAATTTAGGTTTTTTCACTGTTGAAGAGTTATAGTAAATATGATTTTTGACAAGCTGAATAAAGGTTAGAGGAATAGCTTTAATGACTAAATTAAATTCTTTAAAATGTACGGGGAAACTGTGATTAAGCATGAATTTTTCATAAGTTAAAAGATTCCCATAATTGTCAAACATTTTCATAATATGATTAATGTCTCTGTTAAACCAATAATTTTTTTTTTTTTTAAATAAATGTTTATTTGCAAAAGTTATATTAGAATTATTCCAAATGAAGGAGGTATGAGGAGAGAAATTGTGAGAGAAGAACATTTTCCAAGCGAGAAGAGCTTGCTGGTGAAATTTTGATAATTTGACAGAGATTTTTGAAATATTATAGTCAAATGTTAACAGAAATTTTAAGCCACCAATTTGATTAAAGAGACTATGTGGGATGTGGTTCCAAAGGGTATTAGGGGTGATCAGACATCTTTTAAGCCAATTGATCTTAAAAGTCTTATTTACATCCTCAAAATAAAGCATCTCCATACCCCCTTCAGCTTTCTTATAAGTGAGTACCCTTTTCTTAAGTCTTTGGGATTTGTTTTTCCAAATAAAAGAGTAGAACAAGTTATTAATATCTTTACAGTTAGAATCTTTAACATATAATGATAAAGCGGGATAAACAAACCAAGATAAGCCTTCTGCTTTTGATAATAAGACACGACCATAAATTGAAAGATCACGTTGTAACCAACAATTTAATAATGCTTTTGTCTTCTTTAGTTTAGAGGAAAAATTTAAGTTTTGTCTTTCTAGAACATATTTTGTTACAAAAATTCCTAGGTATTTGACAGAGGGTTTCACTGGAATGTTCTTAATAACTTTATCATTTAATGTGTGTAAAGGGAGGATTTCACGTTTTGATAAATTGAAAGTTAAACCCGAAGCCTTTGAGAAAACATTAATAAAGGAAATAGCACTGGGAATAAAAGGTGCATTTTTTAAAAAATAAATGTGTGTCATCTGCCAATTGGGATATCTTGAGTTCTTTACCTTGAATTTGATCATTATTAACAATACCAATGGATAACAATTCCACTACCAACAAAAATAAAAAAGGGGAAATTGGACAACCTTGACGTACTCCACGATTAATGTTAAACCTTTTAGAGGTGGAGGTATTAAGTATCAAAGAACTATTAATATGTATGGGGAAATGTATGGGGAAACTGTGATTAAGCATGAATTTTTCACAAGTTAAAAGATTCCCATAATTGTCAAACATTTTCATAATATGATTAATGTCTCTGTTAAACCATTTTTTTTTAAATAAATATTTATTTGCAAAAATAAAAAAATAAAAAAACTATTAATATTAGTGTAAAACATTTTAACCACTTTTAAAAAATTATTCCCAAATCCAAAAAGCATGATAGTTTTAAATAAGAATTTGTGTTCAGACATGTCGAATGCTTTGTAAAAATCCAAAAAGAAAAAGACAGCACCATCTTCTACATTCTCAGCATAATCTAAACGGTCAAGCACTAGTCTAATATTGTTAGTTATATGACAACCTTTTAGAAAGCCCGTTTGATACTCGCTGATAATATTATTTAAACCTTTCCGTAATCTATTAGCAAATACTAAAGTAATTAGTTTATAATCAATTGTTAGAAGAGAGATCGATCTCCAATTTTCTATCAGATGTGGATCTTTAACTGGTTTAGCAATTAACGAAATTATACCCTGTTTCATAGTAGTAGTCATTTCACCACTGTTAATACATTCATTATACATATTATAAAGAGGATTTTCAATCTGTTCCCAAAAATGTAAATGAAATTCTACGGTCAACCCATCTATACCTGGTGCATTCCCTTTTTTCATTCCAAGAAGGGCATCTCAAGAGAGGTTATATTTGATTCACAGAAGTCTTTTTTTTTTTTTTATCCCAATTTGGAATGCCCAATTCCCAATCTGCCCAAGTCCTCATGGTGGCATAGTGACTCGAATCACAGCTGCCTCTGCGTCTGAGACCATCAATCCGCGCGTTGCCACGGAGACATAGCACGTGTGGAGGTTTCACAACATCCACTGCGGCATCCATGCTCAACTCACCACCCGCCCCACCGAGCGCGAAACACACCATACTGATCACGAGGAGGTTACCTCATGTGACTCTACCCTCCCTAGCAACCGGGCCAATTTGGTTGCTTAGGAGACCTGGGTGGAGTCACTCAACATGCCCTGGGATTCGAACTAGCAAACTAGCGAACTCCAGGGGTGGTAGCCAGCGAATTTTACCACTGAGCCACCCAGGCCCCTTTTTGAATGAAATCTTCACAATTATATAGATCAAATTTAGAAATTTCTAATTTTGTCTATTGATTTTTTTTTTAATTCTTTACTGCGTTTAACAGCAATCTTTCTGACATTGTATTTGAAAAATTCCCATTTATTTTTAAATCCTTCATTTAAAACTCCCAAAATATCATTGACAATTTTTTTAACACAGGTATTAAAATAATCATCTTTAACCCTCTGGGGTCGATGGACGCGCCGGCGCGTCCTGCTGGATTTTTTCCTCATAACAGTGGAAACAACTTAAAATACTCCATCATTTTTGGGCATACAGATAAGTGTAAGACATCATTAGAGATTATAAAGGGTCTACTTTTATTTATGTACACTCACAATATCAACAAAACCTTGTGCTTTTGTAAAATAAAGAAAATAAACAGGGTGCGCTGATGAATACTTATCAGACAAACGTGAAACATATGTCTAAAGAAAGCTTAAAATGTCTACTTTTAAATAAAACAATTCAAATTTAAAACAAATATACTCCTGCAATGTAATCTGTACGAAACAAAGAGATGTACAGTTTCTCCTGGCTCAGTTAATTATTGCTAATGTGATCACACCCACCAGCAGAGCGCGCTATTCATACGGTAATGTGCTGAGGCGATCAATGCAAATGGTAAGCGCCCCCAAAAATGCCTTAAAAAACATCAAGTTCATTCACTTTTCTGCGTGTTTGGAAGATGGAAGATAGTGATGAAGAGTTCACATTTTCCTCAAAAGAAGAGCGGGAATCCGATGAGGAACGTTTGCATTTTGAAGAGCGACTTGATCCAACTGAGGATACAATTTCGGATGAGTAAGTCTTTACTTACATTAGTTGTCATGCTATTTTATATAAACATGTACATATTTTACTAGTTGGACTATTTCCAGACTTGCCAGCCAGGATTCAGAGTATTGAAATTTGAAATATGTCCTAATATGCAAGTTTTAGTTTTTTAAATGTTGTTTCGGCTAAAGCAGGTATTTAAATTGTATGCTGTATGATATCAATATGATATGTAATATGATATAAAAATAATATGAATGTTTAAATTATATTTTAACTAGTGTTTATGCTGCCTCATTATCATCAACGAAGCTTGTGCTTGCAAATATCTGTTCGAGTGTATTTGTGTAAAACGTGCTGTAAATATACCCATATTAGAAAATAAGCATATTAGAATGATTTCTGAAGGATCATGTGACACTGAAGACTGCATAATGATGCTGAAAATTCAGCTTTGATCACAGGAAAAATTGCATTTTACAATATATTCAAATAGAAAAGTCACAGTATCACTATTTTTTCTGTATTTTGGATCAAATAAATGCAGCCTTGGTGAGCAGAAGAGACTTCTTTTAAAAACATTAAAAAATCTTACAGATCTAAAAACTTTTAAACGGTAGTGTAGGTCTAAAGTTTTTAAGTAAAGTCTTTATGTAAAGAAAATGTATAGTCAGATTACTTCTTTTAACTTAAACTTGATTTTGTGAATTAGCTACAAACAATACATTCAATCATTAAGTCTCCTCACATTCATTCTCTTTCAGGGGAGGGGTCTTTGTCTCCTCAGGTGTGAATCACATCAATATTCATGATCATCCACGCCTCCTCGCATATGGCCTTTCTAACACTAAAAGTGTCTTACAAAAGTTAAATGACTATATTGTTTTGTATGAATGAGTGATCAGGATGGTTTTCACATCATTTTTTTAGCAAAAACTTTAGGCTACAAGATCCAGTTCTCAGAAGTCTTGTGAACAAATGTTTAGTATGTGCTATATGGCCTTATTTCAGTGACTTCAATTTTTTGTTTTTTCAAAAACCATGCATACATTTTATTTTCTCAAAAATACAAACATATAAATACATATTGTTCACATATTATTGTAGCCCAGTTTGTGCTGAATACAGTGTTATCAGACTTTCAGTGTTATAGCCATTAATATGTTTTTAAGCAACTGAAAAAAGCACAAATGTCAAGGCATGTCAAAACTTCTCCAGGGCCCAAAACACCCTCAGACCCCAGAGGGTTAGAAGATTATTATAAAATTTCCAGTACCCTCTGAGACTAGAGTTGTCTTTTGAGGTTGTAAGAGTTAAAGAAATAAGCTTATGATCGGTTAAAGGGGCATAATTTCCTTAACATGTTGTAAACGTACTGTATACTGTACAGTGTATGTTATTATTTGTATACTGTTGAGTGTAATTATGTGTATAACAGATGTTTAAATTGTGTTGTGTTAATTTGATGTTATTGTAAATTGGTATATGTCTCATCACTGTCACGACTGCTATGTTGATCGGAACTGCACCCAAGAATTTCACACACCATTGCACCTGTGTATATGGCTGTGTGACAATAAAGTGATTGGATTTGATTTGATTGATAAAGCTGAGGCAGAAATTAGGAGCAAGTCAATTCTAGACTGCAAAGATTTGTTTTTGTTAGACCATGTGTACTCTAACTGCCCAGGGTTATAGAAACGGCAAGTATCAGTAAGTGATAAGTTGGCACAAAGAGATGCCAGGCTGGTTTGTACAGCACATTGGAGGGGACGAGGAGGGTATCTATCATTCATATCATCTATGCATTCATTCACGCACTAGAATTGTGACCATAAATATTACAAAGTATAAATGTTGTGGTTGTCCAGTTTAACAGTTAAGACAACCCATCTTCCATTTTCACACTCAACAGAATTAAGTACGTCTCCTTTAAATCTGTGCATCAAAGCCATTACTCCTGCTGAATGTGAAGTGCCGTGACTGAAATAAGTAGAGTTTCCCCACTGAGATTTCCAAAATTTTACATCCATGTCCATAGAATGTGTTTCTTGACAAAAAATAATGTCAGCATCAATACGTTTAAAGTAAAGAAATAAAGCCTTTCATTTCGTGTTTTCTCGAATGCCCCTTGCGTTCAAAGACGCTATACTCAAAGAATTGAACTTAAAGTCCATTTAAAAAAACTAGAACCTAAACAACCAACAGCAAAAAATAAAAATAGAAATGAAAAGAAAAGAAAAAAAAAAAGAAAAGAAAAGAACAATAACAGAATTTTAATCACAGAGCACCAAGCTTCAAGACCTATTGTCTTGAAGCTGAAATTGACTAAATATGAAAAACAGGAGATGCAGCAGGCAGTTAACATTTCGTAAAACAGTCAGGCATGTATAATAGTTCGAAGATGTCTCTTTTAGTTTTTCATTCAGTCACATTTCATTAATGTCTAATTGCCGCTTTGTCTTCCGTTGACAGTAATTCGGAGATTCGTAATACGTTGTCCAGCAAAAACTTGGAGTTTCTGGCTGCTCTCCAAACCCACGTCACGGTAAAAGCGCATCGAGAAGAGAATGACAATGGCCTGTTTAAGATTCGCATTTGATGGTGTAGAATCACGACCAAGACGGTGAACTACGTCCACCACCCAATCAAGCTGGTCTTGGATATTTGGAGCGACTTTAGCAAGAGCATTAATAGTTATCCATCTAACGTCTTCTCCATCAGCCTCTTTCAAGCCATGCAATTTGAGGGCACATCGCCGACTGTAACGTTGTGCCTCGGCTATATTAGCCCTCAAAGTTACGTTTTCAGCCTTTAGAGCTTGCATTTCTTTCTCCAACACGGATAGCCGTCCATCATGAGTGTTAACTTTGATGATGAGCTGATGCACAGAAGTTGCTAAACTGTCCACCT
Organism: Myxocyprinus asiaticus; assembly: GCF_019703515.2. NCBI lineage: Eukaryota > Metazoa > Chordata > Actinopteri > Cypriniformes > Catostomidae > Myxocyprinus > Myxocyprinus asiaticus. Next base: position 12,418,288 of record NC_059360.1, on the reverse strand, counting down.
TGGCCGAAGTAAGCTCTGTAATCTTCTCAATCGATGAAATCTTTAAATGCATTTGATCAAGTTTCAAGCTAAGCTCTTGAATAGCTTCAAGCACTTCAGAAACATTCTCAGAATCTGGTTTCGTACTGACTTTGTTCCTTTTTTTAGCCGGAGAATCTTTTCCAGGGGTTTCAGGCAGACTGGGAAAATCAGGAAGGCAGCGGGGCTCCATAACAGACTCGCAAGTAAGTTCCATCTCATCCGCTTCAGCGTTACGAGGAGGGGAGTGCTGTTTCCTACTTTTTCTCTTGCCCATCTAAAAGGTCTGTTTCTTCAGTTTAGTTAAGTTGTAAGAGGTATCTCCATGGTAAATAATAAAAAAAAAAAGTGCTAAGTTGTAATCGCCAATTTACTGAAGACAGTGAAAAAGCATGTCTGAATAGAAGGACGCCATCTTGGCCTCCACTCAACTGCTATGCAATACATGAATGCAGATATTCCTTTAGTGACATCACTTCCTCCCTTACCTTCATTTATTCAAACAACTCTACCGTATGTACCTACAAAGTTGCTTAGCACAGACAAGCAGCATGATTAATATTCTCTTTAGTGTCCTCTTCACTTTAATGTTTCTCACAGGTAATAATGTATTTTGCAAAATATTTTCTTAAACGTTGTCTATATGTATATGCGGATGGAACACTGCACTAAAATACTCTGACGATGTTTCCAGCAGTGCATTTCAGCCGCAGCGCTGCCATCTACTGACTCTACAGCGTAAAACACACAAATGAATGATTCTTATGAGCCGGCTCTGTTGAACTGGTTGAATCTACAGCGCTTCCGGTATAGTCTGATTCCCGAAAGAATGACTCATATCATCAGGTTACATTGAATCTACAGCGCGAAAATATAAAGATTCCGGTATAGTCGATTCCCAAAAAAATGACTCATATGAGCCGGTTCTTTTGAATCTACAACGCGAAACATACAGTGCTTCCGGTCTAGTACACTGATGTGCAAGTTATGAATGTCCAATTAGAAAATTAAATAAGAACTGTAGAAGTCTTACACGCTCAAAGTACAACATTAGAGCACAGAACACAGTCTAAACTGTCTCTGAAACTGTTACTGTTGTCATGTTACTTTAGACCTCTAAGACTTTAATCAAGCAGTGCAGTTAATGACTGGTTGTTCATTTGGCAATGTTTAATTAAAGATACACACATTGTAAATATAGCCTAGTTAGGATCAATTATTGGATTGGATTTATGTCTCTAAAAAGTCACCAAATACACACTTTACAAGATTTTTTTCTTTTTTGGTGTTGTGCTGGGAGCCGGACGTTTGCTGGTTTCCATCTCTAAGATAACATTACCTAGTGTTACAGACTGTCTGTTGACGTGGAAGAGAAGCTGTTACTGAGGCAAGGCTCTCAGGAGCGTGCATAAACGTCACATCCTTTGGATTTTCCAGGAAAAAGCGACCCGCTCTCTTCACATGAAAATCAGTCTACAGGCTTTAATAGGCAAACTAGGAAGTCCGGGAAGGGCTAATTTTTTAAGTTGCGTTACAAGCCTTTCACACATTGGCCCAAAAAAAAAATGTGTTAATTTGAAAACTGTTACATATTGCACCTTTAAGGAACTGGAATCGTTAAGAGGAAATGGAATTGGAACTGAAATCGGAACAGGAATCATTAAATTCCACATGATTCCCATCCCTTGTTTGGTATCATATAGAATTTTAATTACCATCACATTTTGGTCCCTCTGAAAAAAAGATGCTAATATATCATGTTTATTTTGCTTTGCTAATTGCTGTTGCAACCAATGATGTCACATCCTTTACATTAACAATGGCTAGTGAATCATTTCAAAGTTTGGGACTCAGTCTACACCCCTCTAAAACTCAACATGATCATTTTATTGATCTTGCTGCTGCACTGTAGTCAAGGTATCCAAGACTCTCTAAAATGATCTTCATACCAACTGAAACAATACCTTTCATGAATTATATTTTTAATATTATGTTTTTTCACAGGTGCTGTGGATGGGAATGATGTTGTACAAGAGCCTAAAATTCTATTGGAACTAAAGGGCAGATCTGCTTATATGAACTGTACACACAATAAGGGTACTAGCTATTACCAGATGTACTGGTACCGACAGCGTCCAGGAGAAACTATGAGACTCATAGTATTCACTTCTGCTTACGCAGAAGCAGACTTTGGAGATTCTGATAAAAAAAAAATTGAGAGCTCATAAAAGTGTTGCTGAAAGCGGATCTCTCACTGTGAAAGATCTAGTGCCAGATGACAGTGCCACATATTTCTGTTCAGTGAGTGAACACAGTATGCCAAAGGCTGGAGCCAGCTGTACAAAAAACGTTCTGTGCTATGACAACATTAGCCAACAGGTGGCAAAATAGTACAATCAAAATGCTTCATGTCAAAACAGTAAAGCATTTTTTACAACAGAAAATGTTGATGACGTCATACAGATACAATTTGTTCTACTAACATTTTGAATTATTGGATTGCTTAAATGCCCACATATCACAGTAAACATGATGAAATGAAGTTAAGTACATTGCATGTATTACTGTATAAACCAGGAACAAAACCAGGTAACTGAAGTTTTATCAGTTCATTAGTATAGGCATATATACAGTATATATATATATATATATATATATATATATATATATATATATATATATATATATATATACATTTTAATCTTTAAATATACACAGTATTTTTATTTTGAAAAAATGAACTTAGTTGTACAGAACAGTCTGAATGTCTTTGCATAAAATAAACCATGTTGTCATTTGAATGTAATACTGTAGTACACTTTGCATTTTAACATTTTACATTTTTAATAGTTTCAATAGTTTTTCAGATAATTTTAAGAAGAATACAATTTTAATTAAACCTCTTGGATAGAAACAGCTGCATTGATTAGTCTATACTTGTGCACCATGTTTATGCTACACATACATGGATTTGCAAATTATAACAGTTAGTTCCGCTAGTGACGCAAACATTACACAATTAAGCTCTATCTACTGCATATATGACATGCTGTCATTACATAATTTCAACTTGTCCCTCAGTTTGTAAAAACAACAAACAATGTGTTGACAGGAATACAGAGTGGAAGTCTATATTGGGCAATTGTTGATTGTAATGAAGACATCCACTAAAAGTGCAACTCTGTCAGCACGTGTTCATGTTTGTTTGTTGTTGTTTTGTTTATGCAAAAAAAAAAAAAAAAAAAAAATCAGAGGCTGCAAATAATGTTAGATGTTATTTGCACCGGGGTGATAGTTGTTTGCACCCTTTAATTAAATACAGCATACAGTATAGGGGCATCAATGCAGCGTGTTTGTTGAGTCCCAAAGTCACAATACACCAACCCCTAAACCTAACCCTAACCTTCCCTTACACAACATTAACCATGGTTTTGACACAGTAATCATAGTACTACCATGGTATTTTGTAGTAAAATCATAATAACTACAACTTTTAACATGGTTACTATATGAACACCATATTTCTATCATCACCATGGTTAATTGCATTAAAACTATGGCTTCTGCCCAAAACATGGCTGCTAAAATATTACTATGGTCAAACTTTCATCATTAGAGGTGCAGTTTGTCTTCATTTTTTTTTTTTCTTTTTTTGCGTTTTTACCAGACTATTGGAGTGCAAATAGCTGCACTGCATGGAAGGTACTATTTACACCTAAAAACCCCCAACCCTAACAAACCTAAAACATATAGTTTCAAAATTTCAAATACATTATTTAATCAGATTTAAAAGGACCGCCCACACAGCGTGCATGGCTTTACTCTACTTAGTACAGTATAGAGTGTACAAACTGGGCCATGGAAAACATGAGGATATCTTATAGTTCGTAAAGAATAATTTATTTAAAAGGTTCTTTTAACAAGACCTGTGTGATAGTACAGTGTATATTTGTGTATCTATTACAGTTTGATGACAAGCGTAAGGTACTTGTAAATAAAATTTGCAACAGGTCTGTCTCACCTCCAGTGTTGGTTTGTAAGTGGTTTGCCTTCTTTCCAACAACTGATTAAAAATACTACATTTACCCATTTGCAACAGTCTAATAAATGCAGTTGTTTCTATTTAACTTTGGATGTAATATACTGTATGTAGTAACTTTTTATATTACATATTTTTACATAAAAATAGATTGGCGCATGGATAGAAACACCAGCACATATATTTTATTGATCCTTGTTTGTACAACCATAGTTATTATTATAGTTACCTGTATTAGATTACTTGTGTGATCCTGATCAAATCTAACATTAAGCATGGATGACTAATGAACACCAAGTAATCCAACCCAAAACCTCATTTAGAGTTTGGAGTTTGCAAAGGTATTTTTCCATAATTCAGATATAGATAGTGGGAGCTCTTTCTATAGAGCTGTTCAGCCGAGACATCATTTTATAAGCGAACCCTGAAGGCTAATTCACCATGTTACCTCGGGATTTTCCTATGGGTTTGTTTAATGGGGTTTTTCAATTTATGAGTAAAATAAGGTCTGTAGCAAACATTACATGATAATATGTGGAAGTTTTTATATATATATATATATATATATATATATATATATATATATATATATATATAACATAAATTACATACCTCAAACTTGAAGTTTGAAGCCACTGTGTTTTTTCTTTTTTTTTTTCTTTTTTTTTTATGAAGTATGCAATTCAATATGCCTTAAAAATCTACGTTTGAGGTATGACTCTGTAATTTATGTTGTAGAACAAAACATCAATGTATCAAGTAATGTTGACCACAGACTTTATTTTACTCATAAGTAAAATAATAAATAAACATTATCTAAAACCCATAGAAAAATCCTAAGGGAACCCATGGTAAATTCTCTTCCTTTAAGACTACAACCTGAACAGCTCTATTAGCATTGGTGCTTCTCAATCGGAAGGCTGCAGCCTAGTAAGGCTGTGTCCCTCCTAGACGAGTCTTTCTGATGTTGTAGGCTAGGCTCCTCCTCAGCATCCAGCACTAGAATGAGACGGTCTAATAAGTGCGCATGGCAAACCATATGCTTAAATCCATGTGATATTTTACTTTGTTTAGAAAACCTATATACTTCAGAAAATGAGAAATATGTCCTTAATCTCAAAATTATTTTAGCAATTTTTTTTATTCACAAAGCTAGAGTTACTAAAAAAAAGCCTTTACTGTATATGCTACATTTTGCAACACTGATCCTAAAATTGATATTGAAACCTGTTCAAAAATGAAAATACAAGACCCTAGACTTGTAAGAACTATAAACTTTAAAGCTTTTCAAATTCATGTAATTGCCCTTTTATTTTATTTATTTATTTTGTGCTTTGTGTTTTATTCATATTGTCATTGCTGCAAATGCAAATAAAAACTTGAAGACATAGAAAAAAAAAAGAAAGTGTACATGGCTGTGGTATAAAGGTATCCGCATCCACGGTCACATGACTCGTTTTCCACCTATTTTTTTAAATAATTTGGGACATGTTACAAGGGATTGAGCTTAATTGAAGGCCATGGAGGCTGCCCTTGATGCATCCTCCAAAATAGGCTGCGAAACAAGGCTGCCATCCAAGGGTCCTCACAATTGAAATGGCCTTCGACGGTGATTGATGACGTGGCAGCTGAGATATCCAGCCTAACAAGGCTGCAACCATCTGATTGAGAAGCACTCCATTAAACTTAAATGATTCCTTGAAGTTGCACTACAGAACTTTGGGCTCTCTATCGACATCTGTGGTTGAAACCTAAAACTGCAAGCAACTTGCGAAGGAACCCCCATTAGAACACTGTGAGGGCTCCTCCATTGCATCTGGAGGGGGGCCAAGGTCAGTTTTGAGCAGCTAGGATTCACGCCTCCACTCAGGCCCCCATGGTATGGCGTTGCAGACCCCTCCAATACAATCCATTTGAGGGCTCTCCCGTTCGACCAGCAGTGGGATCTCCCGCCCGAAATAAAATATTCACATTTATTTGTATCGTGTGCTCTCCCGTTCGTGGCCCAGGTTGACTCCCCCTTTGAGTGCAGTGAGGGCCCCTCCTGTTCGAATGCATGTTGGGCTTGCTTGCTCAAGAGGCCGTCGAGTGTCCTTCCACGGGGCTGCACCGTACGGGCACATCCATCAAACCAACCAAGCCTAGAGGGAGACCTAAGGTCGGTACGGGCGGCAAGGATTCACGCCTCTGTCTGGGGTGACACTGCCTTACCGTGGGAGTGGCCCCCGCATTCGGGCATAACGATCCCTCCAGTGCACAACAGCTCTCGCAGAGCTCATTTCCAGGAAGCCGTAACTGCCACTGTCCCTTCAGTGTTTCAACTTACACTGACTCTCCAAAATCTACCTATCCTACACCTCCCAGTTTCCTATCCCACATCGTGGACCCTTGCGCAAGGCTGCCTCAGCTATCCCCACCCCCCCATTTTATTCATTTCTGCTTCATCTTTTGGGGGATAAGAGGTTCTAAATTACCAAGCTCCACAGCCAAAGACTCGCTGTCCCATGTACTGGCTTCTTTTGGAGGGTATTCGAGCTTGGGTCAAGTCTCGAGCCTCGAGCCTTGAGCCCCTTGCACCAGACAGCGAGCCACAAATGTTTACACTGTCCTCAACACAGGATTACATTAACTTGTGAACTACTGAAACAGTAACAGGCATGCAATACTTTCCTCGTGTAAACTAGATTTCATGACGGTATAGTGTACAATAGAGTTCAATTACCCACTGTTGATAAACATCTGATTATTTATATCTGTCATCCCAGGAAAAATTTGATGTAGTAATCCAGAAATCACTTTATTTTCTGTATAGTCACACAGTACAAACAGTACAGCTGGATGAAAACTCAAATTGTGTCTCCTGGCGAAGTTACACACACACACATACTGTATGCGTGTGTGTGAAACAGGTGATCCTTCTTGTATACTTTGTTGGTTTTATTTTATTTCTGTTAAGGGAGTTGTAAAATCCTCTGAGTAGCATGCTAGCAGCTAGTTGTTCACAATGGCAGCTGTGGACTCCTCTCCTTTCTCAATGCTTTGTTAGTCATAGGTCTTTGACCAATCACAGGCTGCAGCACCTCCCACAGTCTCCAACAGTCCCTATATGCCTCCAAAGTACCTACTCCAGAGCAGGAGCTAAAAATCCCACAAAAATGTCTCTGAGGATCTATAGTTCCTTAGGTGTGAAAGTGACAAAAAGTACTAGTCCCGGGGGAAAGTACCTAAAATGGGCTTTAGTACTGCCAGTAAGAAAGGGCCTTACTGTATATGACAGATGTTGCTGTGGTGATATGGCATTCTCTGAAATGCTCTCTCCATTTCATTCTCTCTTTTTTCTACTTAGGCTCTGTCTTCAGTACCAAAGTTCACCAGAGTCCTTCATACGTATTTAAAATGAAAGGAGATTATGCACAATTTGAGTGCCTACACAGTTTATCAAGCTACGATGTAATACTCTGGTACAAACAAACCCTAGGCCATGGATTAACATTAATGGGACTTCTCTTGGTGCAGGCTGAACAAGTAGAAAATTATTTTATAAACAAAATTAAATTGTGAGGAGATGCAAACAAGAACGATTCTCTGGTCACAAAAGACCTCTCAAGTAATGACAGTGCAGTCTATTTCTGTGCAGCTACTTTACAGTGAAACAGACAGTCAAACCTTAATACAAAAAGCTCTCTGTGCCACTGTCACAGGACTAACCACACCAGCACTGACTCACCTGCAGAAAGGGCTTATGGTTTGATTTTCTGCCAACATTTGAGGTATTGTGCATAGTTTTTATACAAATAGTTGTTTATAATATATTTCTTTAACTGGGAGTTACAGTATCAAACTCTCAAATGTTTACCTCATAAGGGAGTAATGTTGTACTACTGTAGTATTGCTATATAACAGTGAAACTGTTTGCATGTACACCAATATGTCTATAAGTGTTTAAGCAAACCCCAGTAGGAACAGAACAAGCCTTGCCACTATATTTGACCACTATAAAGGTTATGAAAACCAATACAAAGTTATACGGTACAACACAGGCTTTATCCTCAGCATCCAACAACAGTAGAGGGAGCCCTTTCTCCATTATTGCTAAATTACAGCAGCATTTAAAAATATACATATTTCAAAAAGGATTTAAATTCTTTACATAGGATTTTTTAATTTTTTTAAATATGTAAACAACTCCCACTGTGTTCATAAATATTCTCAATAAAAAATAAATACATACAGTAAATAAATACACAAATAAAGGAAAGAATCCAAATAAAATAAAAAGTATTTTGTAATGATTTGTATTATTGGCACAGATGAAAAAAAAAAGTGGAAATAATTATTAATTTTCCTTTGCTCGTACTTACTTTTTAAAATCTATCTGTACACTTTGTTGATCTACAGTACATAACTCACCAACTCTTTTTGTCAGTGCCCACAAAGATGACATCACTTCCTAATGGAAGTGGCCCCTTTATCTATTTTATAGCAGTGTTACCCAGCACATAAAGCAAACATGACTGGTATTCTTCTAAGTGTTTCTAATTCTTTATTATACCTTGCAGGTAATCTTGACCAATTTAACATTTTTAGTTTACTGAATTGTTTATAATGTATGCTACTGTTACACTACCTATGTAGATTACCTTGTGCTTTTGTAAATGCACAGATTTTATGCATGTATTTTCTCTAATTACAGCTGTCTGTCTCGGTACAACTGTTGTCCAGACTCCTCGTGACCTCTTAAAGAGCCAAGATGAACCTGCTGTGATCATATGTGAACACAATATACAGAACTATGACCGTATTCTTTGGTACAAACAGGAAATTATGGGCTTAAAGTTCATGGGATACCTTAATCTACAAAATGACTACCCAGAGTCTGAATTTAAAGGAAAGGTTGAATTGAAGGGGGATGGAAGGAATAATGGCAGTCTGACTATAAACACTCTCACACTGAATGACAGTGCAGTGTATTTCTGTGCAGCATATTACACAGTGCTCAGAATCAGTTCTGTTGAGTACAAAAACCTCCATCTGTTGTATAAACTTAACAGTGACTTCACTATAACTCTGCACCTGGAGCTGTGGGGTTTGATTCAGTACCAGTTAACGATTCTTGTAATTTTGGATAGACTTTTAATATTATTAAATTGCATACCTTTCCTATGAATAGTTATCTTTTGATACATCATTAATACGGTACCACAATGTTTAAGCATTATGCTTATTACCTAATATTTATTAATTGCCAAATGGCATTTATCTCACAAAACTCACTAAGTCATATATCACAAAATCAAAAGAGAAAACATAAGAATGTATATATATATATATATATATATATATATATATATATATATATATATATATATATATATTGTACATTTTAGGTATGTAATTGTACATTTAAAAATCACATTTCGCCTTGTGTCTTTTTGTCATTTACTGTATGCTGATTTAAAAAATAATAATAAAAAGTTTGTCCTTGGTGACAGTGACTTCACCCTTATATGTCACACTGCTTAGGACGGATTTCCTGTCAGCAGGCTTATAACTGAGATAATGACTTGACTTCACAAATAACTATGTCATATCCTGTATCGACAGCCAAAATCTTTCAGGACAATGATCCAGTTCACTGTCAACCAAGGCTTTGACATGATCATGATCGATGCTTTGCTGATCCTGTCACTTCATTGGAGCCAGTGTATGCAATACTATTTCAGAGTATGACCACACTTCAATAGAATGACTATATTGTACACAAATAATTTATTCACCATTGTTCTGCAGGTGCTTCAAGTGGAGATGGTGTTTCACAACAGCCTGACATTCTTTTGGCACTGAAGGGGAATTCTGCTGAGATGAACTGCACACACAATAAGGGTGTTGACTACAGTCAGATGTACTGGTACCGACAGCGCCAAGGAGAGACTATGAGACTTATTGTGCTCACAAAAAGCTATGGGGCTGCAGACTTTGGAGATAATGATCAAAGTAAATTTGCAGCTCAAAAAGATGTTCCTGAAAGTGGATCTTTCACAGTGAAGAATGTACAGGCTGAAGATAGTGCCATATATTTCTGTTCAGTGAGCAAACACAGTGTATCAAACACTGGAGAGAGATGTACAAAAACACCTGGCATATTTTACATGAAAAATAGAGAATTAACAATCCCAAAGGGGGCAGTCTGTCACAGATAATCAGCAGTGTTTCGTGCAATATATTTTTTATGTTTGTACAACACAAGTTGATGTATTCCTATCAATACACCTATTACAAATTACACCTGTGGTTACTCTGCTAGGAGACCAGTGTGAACCTGAAGGGAACTGACTTCATCCATCCATTAAAAATCACACTGGGACCATTTGGTTAAAAGTAATTGCAAAACTGGAAAAGACAAGTGATGTTAGTTCTGATCTAGAATAATTTGTCTACAGACGCCACTTGGTTTCATAAATAATGACAAATGATGCAATGAAATGCATAAATGTTAAGTGTGTCTTACTTGTCCAAATCCATTTTGTCCATGGATTATATTTAATATGGATTATGTAATCAGATTGCAAAAATCAAGTACTGTAATTAGATTACATAACATTTTATAGTGTTCATAATCAGATAACAGTTACATTTTATGGGTTACATGATTATATTCTGATTACATCAGCAATGATTCAAAGACAATAACTAATGCGTAATTTACAAATAATATAATCCCACACATTCTTCTTTAAAAACACATGTTGCAAACAAACATTTCAGATGTGTAGGTTACATGCAACTTTGTTTTTTTTGTACCATGCAAATGCAGCTTGGCCCATGCTTCAGTATGGTGTAAAAGCACATTTATTTTTCTGATCATTTAAGGATATTTTTGTAATGCAGCAACAGACAAACAGTTTGATTTTATGTTTACATTTAATAAAAGGAGAGTTAATTGGTACTTAATCCATTTTAAATTAATTATTCGATTTATATCAAAATATGCAACAGGTAATCCAAAAGTAGTCCAAAAATAACCAGGTTAGATTGCCTAAAAAATTTAATCTAAAAGATTACTTAACAGATTACAATTTAAATTGTGTAATTGACTACTAGATTACATTTCAGAAGTAATCTTTTCAGCATTGCATGTCTTTATCAAGTGCAACTACAGAGACAGTCCTGTAAGGGAAAAGGAAATTCATTTCTTTTTAACAATCAAACATTTGTTGTCAGTGCACTCAAAGACGATGTCACTTCCTCCTTCCCCAGCATTTAATGCATAGCAGAGTCACCCACCAGATTAAGACAACATGCCTAATATTTTTCTAAGCGTTCCTATTTCACTCATATGCCTCACAGGTAATCTAATAACATGTCTGGATACTCTTAATAGTTAAATATGTAATCTTAGTTCACTTTGTTACAAATGTTCAGATTTTTTTGTCTGTGTTTGTCTGTTTTCTCTTATTACAGCTGTCAGTCTTGGTAAAACTGTTGTCCAGACTCCTGGTGATCTCATAAAGAACCAAGATGAATCAGCTGTGTTCATATGTGAACACAATATACAGAGCTATAACCGTATTCTTTGGTACAAACAGAGCCATGACAACTTGGGCTTTAAGTTCATTGGATATCTTTTAAATAAAAATGACTACCCAGAGTCTGAATTTAAAGGAAAGGTTGAATTGAAGGGAGATGGGACAAAAAACGGCACTCTAACCATCAACACTCTCAACCTGAATGACAGTGCAGCATATTTCTGTGCAGCATATTACACAGTGATCAGAATCAACTCTTTCTATTACAAAAACCTTCTTTAAAAGTCAAAGCAAATTACCTCTCAACACCTGGACCAGCAGGGTTTGATTCAGTGCCAATAATGAACACAAGAAGGCATTGCACATTTATTTTAATCCTAATTTGACTGAGCATTTGTCTGATAAAAAAAAGAAATGAATTAAAAAAAAAAAAAAAAAAAAAAAAAATAAATATATATATATATATATATATATATATTAAACTGGTCATATTTATTAGCACAGATAAAAACACAGATTTAGTACTCCCCTATCTGTGCTACTAAATATGAGCAATTTGAAGCATTGTTCAGTTGTTGGTTAATTGTCACACAGAAAGTTGTCACAGAGTCTATATCTCACTAACTTTAAGGTTTTGAGTCAAAAGTGCAATTACACAATTATGTATTTTGCCTAACAGTGGTTTTGCATGTTGTTTCAAACAGCTGGTTAAAAACACTATAACATTAGAATAATAATTGTGAGTTATATTCTCCAAACTTAAGTTTTAAAATCATATTTTTGTTAAAGCTGTTGGGTAAAAAAAGTGTATACAATTAAACAATACCGGTATACATTCAGACAGGGCTCAATAATATAATAAAGGTAGATTTTAATTAAGGGTATTTTTCATAAATGTCAGGTCGGGGTCAGGTCAGGTTAAATTCAAGCATTGATCATTAACAAACATGACGTCAAGCAATGTTACAGTTTCATTTTCAAAATCTACTTTTTGATGTTTCATATTCCTTTTTGACTTTCTTCAACTATGCAGCCTTTCCTTTAATTTAAATTTGGGCTAGCTTAACAGAATAAATGTGTAAATCTCCACAAGCCTAAATGCTTGTCATTAAATTGCAGTAATTACAAAACATGCGGTTTGGAGGCGCTAGGGGTCCACCCTAGAATCTGTCGAAAACATTTTGTGGAGGTAGCTTTCATATGTCAGATGGAGAAAGAATCAACAAAGACTGAACATTTCTCACTTAGAATATTTCTCCAGCTCAAATCAACATGTTCAGAGTTTTCTTTTTCACACTTATTTTGTTTACAGGTAAACAGCTACTATTATCATAAAACAAATAATGCTAGTAGGGCAATGACTTTACATTATGCTCTTTTCACTATTTGTTCCTTTGTTTCTTTTTTCAGGTTCTGTCGACAGTGGCAGTGTTCAGCAGAGCCCCTCAAATCTAATTAAAACCAAGAAAGACACTGCAGAACTTGTTTGTAAACACAATATAGCCAGTTACAATATGATATTCTGGTATAAACAAACACTGGGCCATGGATTGACTTTAATGGGATATATATGGAATAACAATTATTTCCCAGAGGATACATTTAAAGGAAAAATCAGTCTAACTGGAAATGGAGCTAAGAATGGCTCCTTTATAATCAATGATCTTGCAACAAGTGACAGCGCAGTCTATTACTGTGCAGCTAGTTTGCACAGTGTGATATACAGTTATGCCACAATACAAAAAGCTCTGTAAGTACTATTACTGCAGAATTAACCACAGCAGGTCTTTTGCACCTGCAAAGTGGCTTTAGAGTTGTCATGGCCTAAATGTTCTTTTCTGAATACTGAAATACTTAAAAACTGGTCAACAAGGATGTAAACAGGTTACACTCAATTCAGTTTATATTAAAAGTAGTATGATAGTAAAACATTATTGTCACTAAATAGTCAAATGATGTGAATTCCAAATTTAAATGTCATTGATTTCCTGCAGTCATGAGTACATCAAACACAAATCTTTAGTTAAATCTTTTCTGTTCTTTCTGTGTTTCGTAAGGACGTCTATAGTTCTTGAGTTAATTAAGCTGCAAAAAACTTTCCCCAGACTACTGTTAATTGTGGGGGTTCATTTTATCTCTGTTTTTAAATATTGGGCTAATGAGTCCTTGGCTGTAAATTGCACATAGAAAAATGTTTTGGGAGTTGGTAAATAGATATTTTTTCAGTTTTAGCCAGATATAATTTTCTTCTTGTTTTACCATTTCAATTAAATTTGCATATTTTGATTTGAACCAAATTATTATCCCTCCTGAGTTTCTGCCCTGTGTGACCCCAGGGAGTTTTCTTGAGGTGACTGCCATTTCTCCATAACCTGGGGGACAACCAGTGGGCAGATTTAATTTGTCCCATGTCTCCTGCCAAATTATTATAATATTTAATATAATAATAATAATAATAATAATAATAATAAAAACATTGAACAGTATGCATTTGATTTTCACATATTTTCTTACAGTTTATGCAATGCATGAACTTTATTTTCCCTCCTAACCACTGTTGTTGTTTTTTTTCCCCCCCTCACCATTGTCCTTGTCCAATAAGGTGAGAACAGATGAGGCCAAGCATCTGTCTGATGTCCTTCATATCACTGGGCACTGTTGTTCCACTAAGGACCTCCGCATAGCTGTGTCAATCAGTATGAGGGTCATGTAGATATGATACAGCAGTAGAATCCTGCTGTCTTGTCTGTGGTGGCGCTGTTGTGTTTGAGGTGGAGCTGACCATCTGAGGTTGGAGTACGGATTCAGATCTCTGTTAGGACTTGCTTCTCTTCCTGAAATTAAGTTGCTGTGGTGAGCTGTGCTGTGGATAGTGGTATGGCGGTCTGAATGGAGCTCTTTTGCTGTGGTTCTGGTGTGTAGGTCTTGATCTGAGTTGTACTTGCTCTACAAGTCTTGGTCTGTAAGAGCCTGCCCAACCTCTGCTGCTTAGGTGGCTCAGTGTGGTGACCCGATTTAGAGCAATATCTTTATAATTATAATTAATAATAATTTTCTTTATTTATCACACATTATACATTTGCACATATACAGTGAAATTCTTCTTTTTCACATATCCCAGCTAGGCTGGGGTCAGAGTGCAGGGTCAGCCACGATACAGCACCCCTGGAGCAGATAGGGTCAAGGGCCTTGCTCAAGGGCCCAACAGTGGCATCTTGGCAGTGCTGGGGCTTGAACCCCCAACCTTCTGATCAGTAACCGCTGAGCCACCACTGCCCCTTTAAGTGTCTTGGCAAAAACCGGTGCTTACTCTTTCTTGAGGTGCACATGGTCATAGTGTTTCTGCTCTGAGGAATGGGTGATGGGCGATGTGCACACTGGGCCTGAGAGCGCAGTCTCTTGAAATACTGGCATTGATGTTGTTTATGGTTTTGGGGTGGAAGACTTTTCTAGGCAGCTGAGTGGACACAATTATCTTTGCGTCTGGGAATGTATGGCCTGCTTTGACAATCACAGACCTTAACGATAAGTCTCTGTGACTATGTCTTTGTTCTGAGTCTTTCAGGTAATCAATTTTAATAGTATTTTGGTAATAAATTCTATGAATTTTGTGAGCTCATCACTGCTCTGACCTCTGGAATGTGATCAAGAGGAAGATGGATGGCCACAAGCTTGAATTTTTGCGCCAGGAGTGCATAATGTGAAAGACTGGTAGAGAGCATGCATGAAAGCTGTGATTGAAAATCAGTGTTATTCCACCAAATATTGATTTCTGAACTCTTCCTAAGTTAAAAACATTAGTATTGTGTTGTTTAAAATAAATATTAACTTGTTTTCTTTGCATTATTCGAGGTTTGAAAACACTGCATCTTTTTTGTTATTTTGACCAGTTTTCATTTTCTGCAAATAAATGCTCTAAATGACAATATTTTTATTTGGAATTTGGGAAATATGTTGTCAGTACTTTATAGAATAAAACAAGAATGTTCATTTTACTCAAACTTCTACCTATAAATAGTAAATCTAGAGAATCTGATCATTTTGCAGTGGCCTCTTTTTCCAGAGCAGTATATTTAAGAAATATCACATGAGTAAGAGTGCGATATGGCACTATATCAGCACTGCTGTGATTTGGCCACAGGCCGAGTGCCATAGGTAATCACAGCAGTACTTATTTATTTATTTATTGCTTATACAACAGTTCAATGAAAAGCGGGTGAAAAGCAGCTCGAGACACATTGGTGGTGTGCACTCTAAAGACGCAGTCAATATCTCATAAGATGATATCTGACGAAACCGCATATGGACACACAAAACCCGACTGCTGCCAATGGCGAATAGATTTTAAATTATTGTCGCAATCAATTATTTTTGGTCGCATTTGCGACCATTTTAGTTGCAGTCTGGAGCCCTGACATGGTTAAGTACATAGTAGTTAAGGCCACGTAATATAAAGTGGGTCCATATAATCAATAAAGCAACATACAATAAATGAAGTAAATAATGTTTTATTCTTATCTTCAGAGAGAGAGACATATTAGTTTAAGTTTGTTTCTAAATATTGTTGATCTTATTGCATGCCTTTTTGTAGTATGTTCATACAAGCGGTATAAGTCATGTTTGATTTAATTATATGTAGAAGCTTTATATAGAATTTTGTTTTGTATTGTGTATTGTTTTCTGAATGTACTTCCCAAGTCTCCTTGTAAGCCCTGCATTCCAGCTAGGTCAGGGTACCATATAACCTTGTGACTGTCATAAGGCTCTGGAGAGTCAGAATTGCAGAACTCAAGTGCAGAATTTATTTATTTTTTTATTTATTGTTTTCTATTTTTATTTTTATTTTTTACAGTATAACAACAATATCCACAGGCTAAAAGAAATGTATAACAATTCAAAGGACTAACAAGGAAACTCACCAACCAAACTTAACAATTAACAAAGCTAAACAACAAAGGGGAGATCACAAGGGCTTTAAGTACAACCTAATAGGGGAAATAAGTCAAACAAATTAAAAACACCTAGAACCTGGTGCCTGTTCTTAGTACAGTCTTAATACATCTGAGATTATCTGATGTATACCCGATCTTCTAATCATGATCATTCTAATCTAGTTCTTCAAACGCTCATGCAGATTTGATTAATAAATCTGGATTGAGTTGTCTGAAATAACTGCACATCCCTGGGTTTGCTAAAAAGTGCACATTGACTTCCGGAATGGCTGTTAAGGAATAAGATTTAAGGAAGAGGGGCACCCGACTTACCTTTTCAAATCAAAACTTTATATACCTATCTTAACACACACAACATCTAACATTAATGATACTTTTGTCTGGAATATCACTGGCCATATTATGAGGAATTCTGAGCAGAAATAATCTCATGCTCCACTGACAACAAGATCTAGCTTCTAGCACCTGAAAACAAGCTGTGACCAAAAACTGAATCCGTCTCCATTGACCAACTGGTGTCTAAATTAACTAAACAATGAATCAGCCTCAAAGAAGACATCTCTGCCTTTATTCAGGAATCTACTGGACCTTCACAAAGTTCTGTGAGTGCACTATACGAGACTGTGGATAGTGTCTAGAGCCATTTGGTCATGATGGAATAAGGTCAGGGAGAATTTAGAAAAAAATGTAGTGGCTGAAAATGCAATCAAGACTCTACAAACACAGAACACGACTCTTGTGCATCACATTGAAGATTTGGAGAACCTATCACACAGAGCTAATTTGTGCCAAGACCTCGTCAAGTTTGTGGCTAAAATGTTGCACGGTCACCGATCTCCTGGTCAAAAGCTGGCAGATGGCCATAACCTGTAACCTTTCATGATGTTTTCACTGATTTCAAGAAACAATGGGGTACGATGGGCCAGATGTCGTGAGATGAAATGCAAGGGAAACGCTGTCAGAATATACCCATATTTCAGTCTACCTTGTTGAGGAAACGTGCTTCATTCAATGGAATTAAACAAGCATTCTACCAGAAGGGAATACGATTTCAGTTGCTTTACTGGGGCTCACTTAAGAGTAATTTTTCGGGGAGGAAACTTTCAGTCAGTCAGTCACATTTATATAACAACAACAACTGTTGACCAAAGTGCCATACAATTAAACCAGTTAAAAAGAAATATAGCATTGCAAGATTTCCCAAAGCAACATACACACAAAGAGAGATTAAACAAAATACACAAGACAATAAAAGTAATAATGCTACACTTGCATATTTTCAAATTCTAAACAAAACAAGTAAGTTTTAAGGAGCGATTTAAAATCATCAAGAGTTGGATAGGATTTAATATGTAGAGGCAAATTATTCCAGAGTCATGGTCCTGCAACTAAAAAGGCTTGATCACCCATCAATTTTAAGCATGACCTGGGAACAGTTAACTGCAAGGCATTTGATGACTGTAGAAGTCTAGAAGATTGATGTAGAGAAATGAGATCAGAAATATAATGAGGTGCCAAACTGTGCAAGCACTTATTAACAAACATTAAAACTTTGAACTGGATCCTGTAGTGAACAGGAAGCCAGTGAAAAGAAGCCAACACAGGAGAGAAAACTTTTAATGTCCTCAAGACAATCAAACAAAGCTACTGGCGGGTACAGAGTCATGTACCAGACTAGAGAGGACAGATATAAAAATAATGAGCTTATGATCAGACAAAATCATATCTTCTATGTCTACACTAAAAGTAGGAAGGCCTAATGATAAAATCAGATCAAGTGTATGACCTCTTTAACCAAAGGCTTACATGGAAAGCATATGTGAATATTAAAATCGCTGAGGATCAAAAGCCTATCAACATTCTGCACAATGATGTCAAGAATTGTGAAATGTCAAGCACACATTTTGCAGCGAACATTAAATACAAACATTAAAAGAAACGAGAATAAATCAATATAGCCTACAGTTAGGTGAATTTTACACTCAAGGCTGATTTTTGCACACATATTTTAACATAATGTGGAAAGTCAGGAATTTAACATCGCGCTCAGGTTGGTTTAAAAATGAATACATGGAAATCATTACATGTGAATCGTGTGATACATTAATATAGACATTTTAAGGAGTGGAAAATGTAGCCTAGATGATGTAGTGTCTTAGTTAATGTTACACTTGACAAGCTCTAGACCCGCACAATTAACGGAGACCGCAAACTGAGTCGAGACCACTGCCATCCGATCTGAAATCACACCGTGCGCATTTTCATTCATAAGTTTTACACTTTAGTAGTCTACTAATATTGACTGCACAGACTCGTCATTTCTTTGTAATTTTGGATATGTTTATTTAAAATGTCGCTTTATCCTTGTGCTTCTTGGATTATCAGTCAAACAAATATTGTTTCTATTATTCAGATTAATCCATTATTCATTTTGAAGTCATTATTTGTGCCGTTCTGAATAAGGTATTCGGCTTCAGGCACATCCCTAATGAGTGCACAAAGAACAGAACTACATGCATCCACCTTAAACAATTGCACTTCAAAACTAGAAAAGCTTTCTACAGATAATGAGCGGCATTTAAAAAGATTTTTGAAAAGAGTGGCAACACCCCCAGACCTACCAATTGTCCTTGGAGAACTCACAAAATTACAGTAATTTCGCATTTCACACCTGAGGCGAAGACATTGTAAGACCAACGTGTCATCACTTAAGATAAGTTGGGACTTTATGTGTTGGCTGCAACATGATCACATATAAAGTTGGCATGATGTTTCCGATAGTTTCGGTACCCTCGGATCGGCGACTGTATGCAGACACGCTGACATGCAGCATTCTTATCAGACATGTTTGTAGTGGTTTCAATGTATTTACCTTTCCACCTGGCGTGATTGGCAGCACGTTGCCTCAGCTGTGTGGGAGACTAGGGTTCAAAGTCAGGTAGTAACAATGTTTGAATAATCAATGACGAGCATAATTTGGAGGTTTCACTTTTCCATCTAACATTGCTTTTTTATTCCACTAATGGTTAATGTAAGGTTTGGGTTTGGGGATAAAATCTATAAATGTATGCTTTTTTCTTCATTATTTAATGTTCTGTAAAGCTGAAAACAACTTGCTTAACTACTAGCTTTTGGTGACCTCTCCTGGACATTAATGGAGCTCACACGTGCCCATATGCCCTACAGTACATACAGCTTTGGCCACTGGGGGCAGTGTTTTGAAATTTCAGTCACCGTATACCGATTTTGACGAAAGAAATGTCGATCTACTCTTTCCAATTTCACTGTGAGATCAGGCTGGTTGAAAGAATGCTTTCAGTTTCTGAATGGATGTTGTTGCAGTTAGCTGATTTGCTGTAATTTAAAGTCTATAATGAAGACATCGGTACTTTTTTTGTTCTTACTGTTATTCACTGTTTGAAATTGTACTTGTTTTATTTATTTGTAATCAATTCAAACTGATGTCTTAGTGATTATCACCGGCACTTTTGTAAATTATGACACTTTTATTTACAAAATCTTGAATAGACACATTGTAACCATTAAAGGGTCAGTGAACCCCTTGAAGTCGAAGTGACATTAAATTCTGGTGCATTTTTGGGCTGCCGCCTGCAATTTTTCACAGCTCACAATTTAAAACCTCACCATTCACACATACTATGGACTAACTGCAAATAATTAAAAGAAAGTGAAAGTAGGATAGACAGAGGACAGTTACTTTTAGCTATAATACATCAGCTAAAAATTCTCTCTTGGTTTTCTTCACCCTGAAACGAGTCATCCTGTGATATGCACACACGCATCTATCTATCTATCTATCTATCTATCTATCTATCTATCTATCTATCTATCTATCTATCGTTAATGTAGGTCTATCTATCTGGCTTTCTACTTATTAATTCATTGATTTATTTCTTGCTTACTTATCTAAGCTTTCTGACTGAATAAAAGCTAACAAACTCTAGAAGCATTTGCTACCATGTTTCCTATGACACAGGTACAGTGTTACAGTACATTCTGTATGTCCCCCACTGAACACCTTGCATGTTTGCCTGATTTTCTCAGTGACCTTGCATCATAGCATGTCCCACAATATGTTCATTTTAGGTACACAAATCAGTAATTACAGCAAGCAAGGTTCCTTTCATGGTCAGTCAAGAATAATGATTTATTCACAATGAAAGAGGAGTAAGAAAATGAAAAATGTACCCCCAAAACAGATGTTCTCTAATAATTTTGCATCAGTGTGTACTTTGTCTTTCAAATTTCCCACACAGAAAGAGGGTGCTAATATGAATGTCCACGCTGATAGTTCAAACTTGCATGAAATATTCACAGTTACAACTGTACTGTGTCTACCCACAGAAAAGAGAACAGCTGCATTAGAGTCACTACAACCAGAGTTTTTATACTTTCTAATTTTAATTTAGCTTTTATTTTAATTTCATTTTTTATTTCACTTCAATTTAGTTTAGGTTTATCTAAAATTAAACCTCTATGCTTTTAACTCATGAAGAATACACAGAAAACAACCGAGGCATGTATATGACTAACTGTAGTCTTGTGGTGTGAATAAAGTATGTGCTTCATAATCTTATGATGTAGTGTTTATATACTAAAATTAGTATAAACACATGAAATATATAGGATTTCAGAAGTCCACCACACGCCACTGACATGATGAAACAGATTTAGCTAGAGTGCTGTACACAAGCAATCTGTGCATTAACAACTTTAGCCAACAGGTGGCAATCTGGGACAACCATTAACTGTCACATTTCATGCATTATGTGACAGATAGCACTACATACACAATATGAATGAAAAAAATAAAATAAAATAACAGAAATTAAACTTTTTCAACTTTATTTTTTTTTAAATTTTATTTATATATTTTTAATTATTTCTAGAATCATTCTAGTGCAGAATGTAATAAATATTGCACATTTGTACAGAATACCTAATAAACATTGCATTGCAGTATACAAAGATAGGCTACATGTAATTATAAAATATAAAATTATATGAAAAACAATGTAAAGTCCTATTTAAAAGTTTTCAAACTTTAAAAGGAAAATATGGACCTTGAGATTTAAGTGCACACATGTTTGCGTATAAATATCAAATGTAGCTCATAGATTAAAGAAGTTAACAAAAGATTTGCATATCTTTTTTGTTTTCATAAAATAAAATGTCTTTCAATGTAAATTTCAGCCCCAAAAATCTTTAACAATATTACAATTAAATAAATAAAGTATATTTGTCAGTATAGCAACCAAAGAATTGACAGGAGGTAACATATAACATCTTAAAGAGGATCTCCTTTATCCCCTTTTGTTTGTAATACAATATCTGAAAGGAACCAACCGCTATGCAATACATGAATGCAGATATTCCTTTAGTGACATCACTTCCTCACTTACCTTCATTTATTCAAACAACTGTACTGTATGTACCTACAAAGTTGCTTAGCACAGACAAGCAGCATGATTAATATTCTCTTTAGTGTCCTCTTCACTTTAATGTTTCTCACAGGTAATAATGTATTTTGCAAAATATTTTCTTAAACGTTGTCTATATGTATAATCAACTTTTATTGATACTCAACAGTTCAATTTTTTCATTTGCTTTTCACTCCACAGCTACCACTCAAGGTAAAACTGTTCTCCAAACTCCTTCTAACTCGATAAAGGACCAAGATGAATCTGTTGTGTTCATATGCACACACAATATACCAAACTATTACATGATCCTGTGGTACAAACAGGCACAAGGCACCCATGACTTTAAACTAATGGGACATCTTAATGGTGAAAACGACAACTTAGAGACTGAATTTAAAAATAAGATCATTGTGAAGGGAAATGGAAGACAGAACGGCACTCTGACTATCAAAGACCTTACACTGAGTGATAGTGCAGTGTACTTCTGTGCAGCGTTTTACACAGTGCTTCAGAATCACCTGTGTCTAGTACAAAAAGCAACAGTTAAACAAATGGCTTATCAGCAAAATATCTCCCCTAAACCATATAATTGTATTTGTGGTTAAACTTTGATTATATGCCAGTAATGACTGCAAAAAGAATTATCCTTTGTATAAGTGTACTATTCAGTATCAACATTTTATTTTTATTCATGGGAAAATTGTTATCATTAACAAGTAAAAAATAGAACAATTACTTTTCAACATACCATAAAATTTTTTAACAAACATTTATTTAGTACAAAAGCACTCTTGCTTGTGATATATTGCTTAATTTTTATTATTATTACAATCATTACTTATTATTTTAATAATAATCATAATTATAATTTCTATAGTGATGATTACATTTTACTATATATTGCGAACACTGTTCTACATTACAGAGAAATACTAAACCGTAATAATGAACCTTTAAAATATACATTTTACAAGCACACACAGAGACACCGGCAAAAGTGGTAATGATGTCGGAAAAACCAGCAAGGAGACTGACTGAATATTTTGTTAATTAATAGAGAGAAATGCACATTAGGGTTGTGCCAACAGACGATGATCTCGGGGATCGACAATGGCCAGAGTGATCGCCAATAGCTGATGTCTTTGAAGATATCAAGACAATATTTGGCTCGTTTTCCCATGTATTAAATTATTATTATTATTAGGCTATTATTATTATCAAATTAATATTACAAATAATTTGTCCGTAGACACACAGACACCTGCTTGAATAAACACACTTTATAATATTATTACAGTAAGAACAGATGACAGAAAAGCCGTCTATGCGTATGTTTAACACACTGTTTGTGTTTCTTTTCCCAGTCCGCCCTTGTGTGTAAGAGAAGTACAGATGTGTAAGAGCAGCTAGATGTGTGAATTTTCATTCATCCCTGTGACATTAAATATTTGCGCCAGCAGGTGGCGACAAATGAGCTAGTGGAAATTATATTGACAAAATGCGCTGTCAGTCTGTGTGCAAGTTTCTTTGAAGGCATTGTCTTTCAATCAATGATTGCTTGGATTACTACTACATTATAGCTGAGAAATAGAGTTACACTAACAGCTTTAGCATAACTGTCGATCACAGCAGTCACGACAGAGGGAGAAATCAAACACGCTCAGGGCGTCTATCTGATACCCAAGTTTCTGAGTTGGAAGAAGATGTAAACTTTTCAAGAGAGAACGCTTTCTGTGTCATTGTCAAAATAAGAGTCCCCCAAGAAATATACATCAATAACTACGTTTCCATCCAAGGATTTTTTGCGAAAAAAGTTTTAGTGCTTCAAAATAAAGCTGATGGAAATGCAAATTATCACTAAAATAATATAATAAATAATTGACATAATATTTTTCTGTTTAACTCTAGCGCATAAACTCTATGTCGATACTTCAAATGTCACGAATAACTGGTTTGGAAACACTTTTTGTCAAGAAAATTGGCATTAACGCAAAAATGTAGTGTCACATGACAGAATTTACCCCAATCGTTAGCCTGTGTTAATCATGACGACAGTATACATCCTTGAAAGCCAATTTATTGTACGTGATTATGGATTGATCTTAACGGCATATAGATCCGATGCTGCAAACATTACACTTCCAGCAGTGGCAACACAAATATCTCGTATCATGCACATCGACAAGTGCACGGAGAACAAATGAATGGCCAATGTTTGCGATTAATTTGATCGCGTTAGACATCCGTTTATTTATTAAAGTTGCTTTTCCACACCATTCAAATTAATAGAAGGTAGTCATGGAATTACCCCATAATAAAAAAACAAAAAAACAACATATAATTTCTGTGCACAAAAATGTTTTCAATTAAAAATAAATACACAATACAAGGAGAAAAGATTCAGTGTGCTTTTTTGGAACACTAATAGCCCAATTCTATAAAATTATTGTTTAGCTTACTTTTTTCAAATAAAAGTTTGCATACTCTTGGAGAATTGGTAATTTATGTAACATTTTTAAAGAAAACATGAGTGAGCAGGCAAAACACATTTCTTTTATTTCTTATGGGATTTATATTCAACTGCAGGTTATAACACAATCATGGCACAATCATAAAACAAAACATGGCAACAAAGAAAAAATGAAATGACCCCTTTTCAAAAGTCTGCATACCCTTAGTTCTTTTTGCCCCCTTTAACATCAATGACAGCATGCACTCTTTTGTAATAGTTGTCTATGAGGCCCCAAATTCTTGCAGGTGTTATAGCTGCTCATTCGTCTTGGCAAAATGCCTCCAGGTCATGCAGAGTCTTTGGTCGTCTTGCATGAGCCGCACGTTTGAGATCTCCCCAGAGTGGCTTGATGATATTAAGGTCAGGAGACTGTGATGGCCACTCCAGAACCTTCACCTTTTTCTGCTGTAACCACTGGAGGGTCAACTTGGCCTTGTGCATAGGGTCATTGTCATGCTGGAAAGTCCAAGAGAGTCCCATGCGCAGCTTTCATGCAGAAGAATGCAAATTGTCTGCCAGTATTTTCTGATAACATGCTGCATTCATCTTGCCATCAATTTGTACAAGATTCCCCGTGCCTTTAGAGCTCACACACCCCCAAAACATCAGTGAGCCACCACCATGCTTCACAGTGGGGATGGTATTCTTTTCACTATAGGCCTTGTTGACCCCTCTCCAAACATAGCGCATATGGTTGTGACTATAAAGCTCTATTTTGGTCTCATCACTTTAAATTACAGTGTGCCAGAAGCTGTGAGGCGTGTCAAGGTGTCAAAGAGAAGCCTGTATTTCTCCTGAGGTTACCTATGGGTTTTTCTTTGTATTCCGGACAATTCTTCTGGCAGTTGTGGCTGAAATCTTTCTTGGTCTACCTGACCTTGGCTTGGTATCAAGAGATCCCCGAATTTTCCACTTCTTAATAAGTGATTGAACAGTACTGACTGGCATTTTCAAGCTGGAGGGATTTTCAAGCTGGAGGGATGAGGAACCCCGGTGAAGCCGATAGGCTGGAGGACCATGGTGGAGCCGAGGTAACGTAGAGCCGAGGTGAATTCCAGGGATCGGAGGGCTAAGGCGGAGTCCAGGGCTTGGAGGGCCTAAGCGGAGTCGGAGGGTCGGAAGTTCCCCTTGTCTGAGATGTCACAGGGGGCGATGTTCAGGCCGGTGACTTTGGGGGAACCGGCTGATCAGGAGGAGGAGGAGGAAGAGTACTCAGGGTGGGCACAAGGGCGGGAACCAACTCCAGATCTAATAGCTCAGTGAGATCTGGCTCTGGGACGGACGAGGCTTGCAACGCTGGCTCTCGGACGGATGAGGCTTGCAACGCTGGTTTATCGGCCGTGGCAGGCATGGGCGCTGGTTCGTTGGCCGTGGCAGGTGTGGGCTTTGGCTCGTGGAGCAGAGGCAGGCCTGTGACATGGAGCAGACTGTTGGGCCTCATGTATTCAGATAGAAGACAAAGGCAGGCCTAACAGTCATAAAAAACATTCCTCAAGCCCCCTCCTTCTAAGTCGTAAATCTTACTGATAAAAATCGCACCAAAATCTAACAAAGGGAGTCCAAAACAGACTACAAATCCATGAAGCCTTGCTCACTAAAGGATCGAGCACTCAACTCCTATTGGATGAGGCACACAACAGAACGTCCCTCAAACATGACATCATCAGGACTTCAAATAATTCTGAAATGCTTCCAAAGTGGCTTCCGGCGACTTCGTTCACCGAATACGGATGTAGCTTTTTGCTGCTCTCCGGTGCAACCTCGTGGCATAAGGAAGTAGTGTCCGACTTGAAACTGTAGCCATACAATCTCCATCTCGCTGGACGAGTTGAGATTACTCTGTGTTCAACCGAACACTCTAACAGATCCGAAGGAGACCGCCGAGCAATTCGCATCTTCATCCGTTGGCCTACAGAAGTGAAGAGATTAAAGATTTCTCTTCCATCTTCAATCAAGTCGACATTTCTGAGTTCTCCGTCAGCCCGCCGAGAATCAACAGCCGTACCGCCCTCTGAGAATCAACAGCCGTACCGGCCGCCGACAGCGCGAGGAAACGGCTCTCGTCATCACACGAGCCTCAAGAAACCGGGTCAGAGTTAAAGGACGGAGGAAAACACATTCTACCTGTGTCCTCATGCGATTCAAGTAAGAGGTTTACGTCTGGGCAGAGATAGAATATTATAGTGTGTTATTCTTGTGTTTCAAGGTTTTTGCTTGTACAGTTTACGGACCGCCATGTCCGCTCATTATTAATACTCAGGGTATTAATTATCACGAATTTGTTTTGCTGTATTGTGGTCCAACCAAATTGGACTGTTGTGCATTTTCGCCATCTCGGGTGAGACAGCAACTGAGTTCATCCATTAAAGAGTCAAATAACAAGGGACTTTTACGAGCCCCGCTTGTAAAACCGCGTCTCTGAGTGATGAACGCGGCTGCTTTATCTCCAGCTATCGCGAAATCAGCTTTCGGGCTGTCACTGAATAATCTCTCTCTCTCTCTCTCACTAACCACACTGACACACACACACACACACACACACACACACACACACACACACACCTTATGTGTTATAGGATTATTTTATTTCCATATCTAATCATATCACTGTTTAGTTTGTAGTTGTAAGTCAGAAGTTTATTGACTGCATTGTATTAATTATTAATTGATATTATTGCATAAATAAACTTTTTTGTTTATATTACAAGGAGAAGTGTTTTGGTTTGTTTTGCATACGCCTGTGTCGTGCTGACAGGATGTCAGTGCTCGGATTCAAACCTTCATTCATTGTTTTTTTCCCCGAAAATCGATATTCTTCGGATGTCGATTTTCCTAAGAAAACAATCTAATATTGAGACTGTTTTAATATTCGGTTATTAGTCCCTGATTTCAGGGTGGTGCCCCGTCAATGTTAATCCATATTAATATTCTATTGATTTTTGATAATTGATAATTATCTTTGATTGAATTTGAATGATCAATAAGCTAGTGTTAATTTTAATGTTTCATCGATGTTAACAATTAACGATTATCTTTGATAAGTGTTGATTTTAAAGGATTAAAAAAGCTAACATTGATTCTCATCAATGTTCTATTGATTTTTATAATTAATAATAACCAAACATGCTCCTAAACGTAGCACACTACATTTACTGGAGTTCCATATGAGGTTTTAATGAGTTAGATACAATTAATTAATTTAATTATTGATTAATAACTACAGAAATAATTATTAATTATTTCTGATAGTAACACTGATCTAAACAACCAGTAAAGCCCTACAAGACTGAAGCTTGGCTGTGACATGGCATGGAGCAGACTTGTGATCCAGGGCAGAAGGTGGCGCAAGCTCTGCGACCATGACGTGGTACTCTGGCTCGGCGACCATGACGTGGGACCCTGGCTCGGCGACCATGACGTGAGACCCTGGCTCGGCGACCATGACGTTGGGCTGTGGTGTGGTGATCATGACAGTGGGTTCTGGCGTGGCGGGTGCTGTGGAATGCTTGGAGCAAGGGGCTGTGGAAGACTGTGGGGGGTTCACTGTGGGAGGTGAATCAATGTCCTCATCCTCTTTACGCACAGTAAATAGCGAGCCACAAAGTTCCAGAGCTGCATCCACATAGTCACACAGTGTCCAGTGAGGATCTGCAGGAGGCATCCATGTCTTTATTGCACAGATTAGACCGGCTCTAAAGAAAATCACCAGAGCGTGGTCACCATAGTGCACCAAATTAGCCAGTTCGAGAAGCTCATGGACAAGATCCTCCACTGGACGGTCCCCTTGCCTGAAGAGGAGAATCCTGACAGCCACTAGATCCATTTGAGGTCAGTTCTTCTGTAACGGTTTGTAGTAGAGATGAGATGGGAGAGGAAGGATCTATACGCAGGCTTTTAATGAAGGTGAAGATGGAGATACCAAACAACGTGGAGTATTCAAAGAACCAAACAATATCATCAACACATAAACTATTAACTAGGAACATACATGGTAACATACAAGGTAACATACACGGTAACATTCAAGAACTGACAATGAGATATGAAAACAAGTGGGTATATATACAAACTGGTGCTTGATGAGGGAATAGGGAACAGGTGAGGAAGATGGGGAACAGATGGCTGTGATGAGGGCAGTGCACCATGGGAAATGTAGTTTGGGGCAAACTAATAACAGAAGACAAAAACCATATCAAAGTAAGAGTCCTTAGGAACATAACGGTGACTGAGTGTGACAACGGCAAATTTTGCTATTTTTTTTTAAGCATTTTCACTTTGTCGATAACAAAATAGCACGAAAAATGGATTGAAACTAGGCTAATGAAACTGCCGTCGTCCATGTTTTCTCTCCAACAACAAAACATTTGAACGTGTGCAAAATACTTGTTTTTTACTAGGATAATTCCGATAGCATGTATGGTAGCATCACTCCACGATCATAGTGAATTACTACCACAATACAGCTGAAGAACAGTTAAACTAACAGCTGCAGCATTATTGTTCATCACTACAACAGACACAGGTAGTCACACGCTCAGTCTCTCTATCTCTTTCATACTCATACATCCTTGTTACTCCAATAACTTGTTAGAAACAGCCCAAGCTGTAGTTACTAGTTCTAAAGTGACATTTTCGAATTAGTAAAGGAGGCTTGGGTGCATCTTTTGTTCTAGCAATGGCAGATCCTTAAACCGTGGGATAAGACAGTAGTTCCACACACAAAACTATTTTTTGGGATAGTCCTTAGTTTTCCCCTAATTCATTGTTTACTTGCTCATTGAACTGTTGTATAAAAGCAATATCACACTTGCTATCGTGCTGTATTGTCCATCTATTAGCACCGATGTGATTACCTGCAGTCGAATCACAACCGTGATGATATATATATATATATATATATATATATATATATATATATATATATACATACAGGGTTGGGAAGGTTACTTTTAAAAAAAAGTATTCCGCTACAGATTATAGAATACATGCTGTAAAATATAATTTGTAACATATTCCATTAGATTACTCAAATTCAGTAATGTAATCTAAATACTTTGGATTACTTCTTCAGTACTGGCAGATTGTTCACTTGTTTTGACTATAAACAAGTAAATAAAGTAAGAAAATTCACTTAAATGTATCTTGCTTTAAGGATTTTTTTTATATTTTTACAGAAAAACAGTATTTAAATTCTCATTAAGAACAAGATATTTGCAGTACATTTTTGCTCTAATATCAAAGGTATTACTAGAGAAAAAAAAGTTATGCTCCAACGTGCATTTCCTTCATAGATATATTTGTTGTAGCGTTCTGTACATTGTTAAAGGCTACATTGGTTAGCATTTCTTGCAAAAATACCCTAACCTCTAAAAAACATTGACAAGGCATGTAATCGTGTATTTATTGGATTTATTTTTCATCTGTCAAAGCGTTTCTAACTGTTTTCTTGTTAAGCTGTAGAAACATGATGTAGCACCTCTATTAAGCCCCCAAGGGAAAATTCCTCAATGATGTCACATCCACCTTTTCACTCACATCAGTATGAACTTGTATGAATGTAACACATCTTAAGAAAGTGTTTCACTGCTGTTTGAAAGCTCCTCAGATTGCATCATTTATATGGATAAATGTTTTCCAACTGAATAGTCTAAACATTAAATGAAACAAATGATGATAAAATGCAAAGTAATCTCTTCAGTAATCAAATACTTTTTGAATGTAACTGTATTCTGATTACCAATGATTTAAACTGTAACTGTAGTGGAATACAGTTCCTAATATTTTGTATTTTAATTATGTAATCCCATTACATGTATTCCTTTACTCCCCAACACTGTGTATATTTATTTATATATATGAGCAATATCACAAGAGTGCGATATGGCCCTACATCAGCACATTGGCCGCAGGTAATCACAGTGGTGCTAATAGATGGCACTATATCAAGTGTGATATTGCTTTTATACAACAGCAGTGCTGATTTAGGAGCATATAGCACAATTGTGAGTGTGATATTGCTTATACACAACAGTTCAATGAACAAGTAAATAAAAATAAAAAAAAATAGGAAAAACTGAGTAGGGTCATAAAAAACACATTTGTGCATGGAACTACTTTCTTACGCCATGGATCAGAACTTGCCGTTGCTGGTTCAAAACAAATGATGTGTCCAATCCTCTCAAAACATCACTTTAGAACTACTTGTATCACAGCTTGGGCTGTTTCTAACATGTTATTGGAGAAACAAGGATGTGTGTGTGTGTGTGTGTGTGAGAGAGAGAGAGAGAGAGAGAGAGAGACAGAGAGAGAGAGAGAGAGTTTGGGTTTTACACACTTTATTAAAACAGTTATTTCAAAAATAGAAGAACACACCACATAATTATAACTACCTTAATTTGCGTATAAAAAAACAAATCATCATTAAGTACAGAACACATACCGACATCACAAAACCATTCAATCTTAAAAAACATTAATTGCATTCATCAGTTTGTAATAATTAAAATCAACAAGAATTCTTGATTTGAACATATTTTTAGAAACTGATACAATGTGTTGTCCATTTTTCTGTTCTATTTTATTTCTTCTGGAAATGTAAATCGCAAGTTTGGCTTGACCAACAATAAAGTTCATTAGTTGACGCTTATATTTCTGTAATCTACTATACTTGAAGCCCAGTATGAAACATTGCTTTGTAAAACAAATCCCTAATAAAGAAAATGAAAAGTCTAAGAGATCAAAGAGTGGAGAAAGTCTGTCACAATTCATAAAACAATGAAATATTGTTTCTCTCTCTGAACAGAAAGGACAATTATCACTTATAGTGGGATTCATTTTCGTCACAAAAGCGTTAACAGCTTTAGCACCATGCTAGATTCTCCACTGAAGATCACCTGCTCTTTTAGAAAATGGTGGTTTGTATAGTACTCTCCACTCTGGTTCAATTTGCTCCACCACTCGCAATTTGTCTCTCCACAATGTGTCAGCTCTGTCTTTTAACATATGTTTATTGATTACCTTCACAATACATCTATTTAGCACCTTTCCTTTAACTGTACAAAAATCAACATATTCATTTTTACTCAGACACAACAGTGGACTATTGTAATTGGGTTTTTCAAGATCAGGTACAATTCTGATGTCTGGGGAAAAGTCATTAGCATCAGGGGAAATATCGCCCATACTGTATCTCCCGAGTAGGCTTTCTCTTTTGAGTTTAAAACCTCATCCAGTTTGTCTAGAAACTTTCTAGCAAATCTCACTGATTTATACCCAGATATAAAGCTACAGATTCTGCATCTTTTAGTCCAGGTCCTGCTTTGTCAACAATATCTTTCAAGTGTAGTAATTTCTTTGACAAAAGTAAGTCTTTAAGCCCTGGAATGTCATCTCCTGACACATCGAGGAGACCTCCAAAAACCACAAGTTCCTCAAGCAACCAAAAAAGTGATGTGGCTGACTCTGTCCACTGATGCTTAAAAAGTCTCCACACTTTAAAAAGACTTTGATAAAAAGAAGGTAATCCAGTAAAATCCAGAAAAGTATGATCCATTAAGAACAGTGCAGCATGAAGTCCCAATCCGCTCACTCCACATAAAATGCTTTGTGCAAGTGGCTTCCACACTAGACTTTGGGGTCCCATCAGTAGTCTCTGAATGAACTGTAAACGATAAGTTGCTCCTCTGCTGACAAGATTAGCCAGACCTTGACCCCCCTCAGGAAAAGAACACTTTGAGGGATCCAGTGCAAATTGTCCCAGAAAAAATTAACCATCTCTCCTTGAAGCTTTGGTAAAAGTCTAACAGGCGGATCTACACAAGCAAAATTATGCCATAGAGAGGATCCCACCAGGTTGTTGATTATAAGTATGCGACTTCTATAAGACAATTGGGGAAGTAGCCATTTCCATTTTTGTAAACGTCCTTTGATTTTCTCAAACATATAATCCCAATTCTTTTGAACATAATCATTCTTACCTAAAAAAATTCCAAGGTATTTTAATCCACCTTTCTTCCA
The DNA here is from genome assembly GCF_019703515.2 of Myxocyprinus asiaticus. NCBI lineage: Eukaryota > Metazoa > Chordata > Actinopteri > Cypriniformes > Catostomidae > Myxocyprinus > Myxocyprinus asiaticus. The sequence continues at coordinate 12,385,781 of NC_059360.1, read as the reverse complement.
GATTAAACATCCAGGTAAATTGGGAGGTCCTCTATTCCAATCACCCATTAAAAGGGCCTCACTTTTTTCCCAGTTGACTTTTGCAGAAGAAATTATTTTAAACTTATTAACAATAAGCTCCAATTTTTTAACATCATCAGATCCAGATATAAAAACTATTACATCGTCAGCATAAGCAGACAGTTGTAAAGAAATATTACAGTGTGGCATAGTTAACCCAATTAACTCAGTTCTTAATTTATGAAGTAGAGGTTCAATGGCCAGGGAGTATAACATTCCTGACATAGCACATCCCTGTCTAACTCCCCTCTGAACTTCAAAAGGAGCACTCAAACCAACATTGACTTTGAGTACACTCTCAATGTTACGATACATGGCCTCAATCATGCTTATAAAGCTCTGACTGGAACCAAAAGCTTCTAAAACATTTCACAAGTATGCGTTTTCTACATGCTCAAAAGCTTTTTCCTGATCTAATGAAATCAGACCACGGTTAACACAATAACCTTGCCACATCTAGAACATCTCTAACCAATGATATATTATCAAAGATTGACCTATTGGGTATACAATAATTTTGATCAGAATGTATTACTTGACTCAATACTTTGCTTAACCTTGTAGCTAGAGCCTTTGATAATATTTTATAATCTGCACACAAAAGAGATATCGGTCTCCATTTACTTATGTTTTGGAGATCCCCCTTCTTGGGTAACAGATTGGTGATGGCTCTTCTACAGCTTAGCGGTAGCAAGTCTTTGTTCAAACTATCATTATGAACCATAAGGAGATCTTCACCAATCACTGGCCAGAAAATTTTATACAAATCAACAGGTAGCCCATCAATGCCAGGAGTCTTCCCATTATCCATACCCATCAGAGCTGCGTATAATTCGTTTAGTGACAGAGACTGTTTAAGCATAGTATTAGACTCCTCATCTACCTTTGGAAGATCATTAAAAAAAGTAGAGTCCTCATTTTCTCTTTGAGATAGTTCACATTTATATAAATCTGAGTAGAATTCAACAGCACGTTTGCGCCCCTTGTGCTTTCACACCCAATAAGTCTGCAAGTAACTCTTTTTTGAATTTACTGCTTTCAAAACATTCACTATCAACTGTAGAAGCTGTTGTACCCCAAAGTTCCACTATTTCATTTTCTTTGTGAAAATTGACTGGGCCATTTCCTTAGTAACATTAAGAGTGTACTCTTGACACAATTGTTTAATATGCACTTTGCCACAATCCCACCATTGTTGTAAGGAAGTATAAAACTGTTTTTGTAAATTATTACAAATAACTAAACAGTGATCAGAAAAACCGTCTGGAATTATTTTGCAGTCTCTAGCGAGATTTGCTTGAAAATTAAACATATAAAACCTATCAAGCCTTGCCATATAAATAAGATTATCTCTACTATGTGCCCAGGTATATTGTCTGCTCTTATGATGCACATTCCTCCAAACATCACATAAATCAAAAGTGAAAAATGTGTGACAATGACGGTGACCCGTGAATTATCATCATTTATGTAAAATCCTGTGTTTTCCCTGATGCAACGATCTGGTGGAAATTTAAAGAAGCCCTAACCTCCAATAATCTGTGGGAAACGGGGTGTTTCAACCGCACAAACAGCACTTTTTGAACAGTTTCATTGCAATTTGAGCGAAGCGAGACATAGCTCTTAACACATCTGCACTGCTCTTACACTTAAGTTTAGAACGGCACGAACATGAGCAGAGTGATACACACAGTGAAGTGTCCGAGTGCTGATATCTATCTATATGTATATATTAAAATATATTCATATTTAGCATCAATTTGATTCTGCAGCAGACAAGATGATAAAAACAAGATAATAACCAAATGATAAAAACATTCTGGGCTTTACTGAAAACAATATCCTTTCCCTAGTGTTGCCCATGATTGTCCCTCCTTTTCTCGAGGTTACAGTGACGCACTTACCGTGGAAGTGAATAGGGTCAATTTTTGGAGGGTTTAAAGGCAACCTGGAGTATTCATTTAAAATGAACTTTTCATTAGGACAGTGGTAATGATGGCAGTTTTGTGCTGTGTAATCAGTAATGGTTTTCTAGTCTTGGTAGAAGTGAGTGATGTGGTAGACACCTCTAAGTAATTATGTATTCTTTCAATGTGATTATCCTTTTGATGTCACATCCTGTATAACAGCTTTATGTTTCAATAATCTCAGGAGACATACATCTCAGTCTACACTCTCAACAAGACTCATCATGATCAAAACCATTATACCATTACTTATATCACTGCATTGGTGGCAAGGTATCTAAATGTCTTTGAAATTGTGTCCATGATTCAATTTTTTTAACTCTTTACTTATTACTCTGTTTTTTTTTTTTTTTTTTTAGGTATTGAAGGTGGGAGTGATGTTTTGCAAACACCTAGTATTCTTTATAAACTAAAGGGGAGTTCTTCCCAGATCAGCTGCACACACAATAAGGGTTCATCCTACAGATTGATGTACTGGTACCAGCAGCTACAAGGACAGCCTATGAGACTCGTAGCATTCACAACTACTTATACCGATCCAGAATATGAAAATTCTGTTCCAGATAAATTCTTGGCCACTAAAAAAGACCCTGAGAGTGGATCTTTTACTGTGATGGATTTGAAGCCAAATGATAGTGCCATCTACTTCTGTTCAGTGAGTGAGCACACAGTGTATCAAACTCTGGCAAGAGCTGTACAAAAAATGTGCCTTAAAATGAGAGTACAACATTGATCAGCAGGGGGCAATGTGGTTCAAATAATTTTTAGCCTTACACTGCAAACTGAATGTCTCAATTGTACAGCTGTTTTGCATGAAATTATGCTTAAAACAATAAACTTGTCTCATAACTTATGACTCAAATGGGCCCAAAAATATCATAAAAGTTGTCCATGTGGTTTGTGCATCATACTCCAAGTGTTCCGAAGGCATTCAATGGGGTTTGGTGAAAATCACCCATAATTAAATAAGTAATTGTTCATTGAAAAGCTGTAAGTCTGTAGCATATTCATGAGCGCTATGAGAGAAGCTCATGCACAGTGGCTTCCATGTTCATGTGAGAACTTGCATTGTTTAGAGCTGTTTCACCACTTTGTGATGTTAGTGTTCTTTGGGGTCCTTTTTTAAGCCTTAAAATGAGGCACTATCCACTGTGATTGTTTTGAAAAGATAGGCCATGATATTCATTATAGCATTCCTTTTGTGTTCTGCATAAGAAAGAAAGTCATACCATTTCAGAACAATAGGAGGGTGAGTAAATTATGACAGAATTTTCATTATTTCACTATTTCTTTAACGGTACAAAGGTATTTTTGGGCAGGTTTTGGAAATATGGAGCATGTTTATTGGCTAAGTTCCAGAACGGAATTCCAGAACATTTTTTGAACATACTTTATTTAAGAAGATATTTCTAATAATAATAGATAATCAGCTTTTTTTTTCTTCTTTTTTATTTTTATTTTTATTTATTTATTTATTTTTTTTTTTGTGATCTGGAGAAAGCAGTCTCAGTATCACCTGAAATTTAGAAGCAGATTCAAATGCGCAGAGTGTAAACATTACATTAGCTTCTTATATATAACTTTTTCTACACTTTAAAACTACATGACAGATTTTTTATTTTTTTTATTTTTTTTACAGAGGATACATTCTGAGCCAACGAATCAAGGGCTGATCTTTCAGGAAAGTATCTAAATTGGAAGTTGACTCCTCCCTCTTGTGTCTTTAATTCATCGTAGAAGGACTTTGCAGAAAGAACCAACATGAAGAACACTCTACTAAGCATCTCTGTATATCTAATAGGGCTTACAGGTAATAATAAAACAATAGGCTATTGTGCAAACTGTGATATTAACTGTGATTAAACTTTTCATTTTGCCTATTTCAACATTACAACACATATCTGGTTTATTCTCCACAGCAGCGGGTCACACTAAAAATGTTCTCCAGACTCCTAGTGACCTCATAAAGAACCAAGATGAATCTGCTGTGATCAAATGTGAGCACAGTATACAGGACTATAACCAAATTCTGTGGTACAAACAAAGTCAAGACATCATGGGATTACAGTTGCTGGGATACCTTAAATTTAATGATGAGAAAAAAGAGCCTGCATTTGAAAACAAGATCAAATTGGAGGGAAATGCAAAGAAAAACGGCACTCTGACTATTAGCACTCTCACACTGAATGACAATGCAGTGTATTTCTGTGCAGCATATACACAATGCTCAGAATCAACTATGTGTAATACAAAAACCCTTTTTAACAGGCTTGTTTTAGTGAATAACAAATGATCTACCTCTCCACACCTGCAGGCTTTGATTCAGTGCCAGCAATTAGCACAATAGGTCTAGCATGCTTACAGTTTATAAGCTTATTTATAAATTCATACCCTTATGAATTAAGGGTTCCTTTTAAATTTCACTGAACTGAGGTGGCAAACAGGAAGAAGAACTGTATTTCAAATTTGCATTTAAGGGTGTAGCAATTTATTATGAATTATTTAAAAACATGTTATCATAAATGGCATATACATTTCCAGAAACATTAAATGAGATTTGAGTAATAATTGTTGAAATGCCACCAATAAATACATTTGTGTTTACAGTAATTTTGCCTATAAATGTAATTTTATTGAATAAATCAACTTTTATTTATAGACCCAGGTGGAAGAAATCATTTAATTTGAATTTCTTTGAAATGCAGTTCAGTAAATTTCTATCCTGTCATTCCAATTCATGTTCCAATTCATTAACTCAATTCTTGAATCCTGAATTTTGCCCAATTCTGCTAAATGATGATTTATGTACTGCCTGAGATCATCTCTACCATAATAATGATGTCACATCCTGTATTACCAGCTAAAATTTAAATCATCATGCAAGATTTTGGTTTAGCCCATCCTGCTGCAATGTACAAACATGAGGAGCATTATTCTGTTGATCATGTCTCTGCATTGGGACCAGAGTATTCAAATGATCTCCATGACACTGAACATAATATAATGTCTTAAAATTGTTAGAGAAACATTTTATTTTCCACTCTACTGTATATTGTCTGTTGCAGGTGCCAGTGATGTTTTACAAATACCAAATGTTGTCATGGCATCTGAGTTCTGCTCAGATGAAATGTATGCACAGGAAGGATTCTACATACACGCAGATGTACTGGTATTGACAATGGCAAGGACAAATGACTCTTACAGCATTCACAACCACTTCACCACCAATCCAGACTATGGAGATTGTGACTCAAACAAATTCTTTGCCAATAAAACAATTCCAGAGAGTGGATCTCTGACTGTGAACAAAGTAGAGTCAGATGATAGTGCCATCTATATCTGCTCAGTGAGACAGCACACAGTGTAGTGAACTCTGGATAAAGGTATATAAAAACTGCTGCCTTTATATAGATCAACAGGGGGCAATGCGATTCAACAAACCTGGAGCCTTGTAGTACATATTATGCTATGTGCTGTAGTAGGAATGTATAACTAAATCAAATAAAGAGATGCTTCTCTTCATCTCTTCAACTCTTCATCATTGTGAGATTTATGTCGCCCAACAGTTTTAGTTGCACATCAAGATATATCTGTTCAAAGTGCTTTTAAAGATTTTAGATTTCTTGGGCTGTTTAGACATTCATATTTTGGTCAAAGTATTTCTGAAACTCTACTTGAACTACCAAAGACCATACAAAATTGGCCAAACACTGAGTTTTAAATAGTTCAGCAACAGAATTTGCAATTGATGCTATTAATTATAACAAATAAAACAATCGGCCATTGAAGAACATGTATTGGTTGACTGATCTGAATCTGACACGTCCCCCTATGGTGGTCATCCAATGATAAGGTTGTAAATACAAATATAATTTGTTTTAAGTTCAGCAGTAACATTTTCAAATGAAATTAATTGAGGTGATTGATGACTGAGTAAGGGCCACTCCACTGGTTCAAACGATGGTATCCAGCAAAGTTGGTGAAGGTATCGGCACATTCGTCTTTTCGGGCACGTGTGGTTGTATCATCTTAAACTATTTAGTTTAGTTAAGACTATATCTCACTCCTTTATTAATTTAATCTGACTCCAATTGTATTAGACCTCGAATTTAGGTTGAGATTCCAATTAACATTGAATATTATTTGAGATTTTACCTAGAATTTCATACTTGATTATTTTAATTAATTCTCTACTTTAAATTGTGCTTGTTCATTCGGAATCCTGTCGCTTCAAATCTTGTGGCGGCCGAGTATACGGACCCACATCACAAATTCATCAGTTTTGGGTCCAGCCAGAGGTAAATGACTAATACTATTTAGAATGAGTACTACTGCAGCTCATCTATTTCTAGTAGTTTTGCATAGTTCTATATATCTGTATACACATAATTAACATAATAATATCACTAGACAGAGGTAAATGACTAATACTATGGAAATAAGGCCAACCAGCATACCATGACCCAAATAGTAGTTTTGCTTACTGCTATAGTTTCCTATTACACTTTACTAGAGTAATATCAGCATTAAACAGAGGTTGTGACTAATAACATTTGGATGGGTCAATCAACAATCCGTTGTCCCAAATAGTACTTTCATTTAGCCCTTACAGCCTATTACAGTTAACTAAAGCCTAATGGTTAGTCAGAAAGCTAAGATCTCAGCTGATGAGCATCATGCTCCATCAAATGCTGGGACTAACTGGCGTCTGGGCAGAGCGAGTCCAGGAAGATAAGTACCAAATGACGTGTTTCAGCAAGGGGCGGCAGGAGTACTTAAGGAGAGGAGAATGTGGCAGACAGAGAGAGAGAGATGTGTGAAGCTGTTTGTGTGTTGAGCTGAAAAGCCAACAGAGTTTTTGTGTAGTGAAGCTGAAAAGAAAACCTTTTGTGTACTGCTGAAAAGCGGCCTTATTGTGTGCGACTGATAATTGCAACAATAAATGTCTAAGTGTTTTATCAAGCCAGCCCTAGCATCCTCCTTTCCATGAACTGTAACACTGGTGCCGAAACCCATTAAGGAAGGATGCCCCATCCAAGGAGTCCTCGCCCCTGACTGGGGGCCGCAACACCGAGGGAGTGTTCGATCTGGTGGCGCTGGAGCCCTGTGTCAACCGGCAACCAGAAGGAATGGCTAAGGGGTCCAGTGCCATTACCCAGTGTGTGGACGGAAGCAGGACAGCAGGGCTGAGGAACACTCGATGGCATATCTGGGGCCGGCGAGCTCCTCTCTCTCCCTTCTCTGCTTTCTCTCTCCCTTTTATTATTCCCAACCCCCTCCTCCCTTTCTCCTCTCTTTCGCCCTGTTCCCCCTCAAGAGAGAGAGATGTGTGAAGCTGTTTGTGTGTTGCAGGGCCAGCCCAAGCCTTTATGGGGTCCAAAGCAGAATTTGATTCGGGGGCCCCTCAGTGCCGCCAATAAGATTGACTATTGTCAGTGCTTGATTATTCGCACACTATAAATCTAACACACCCATTATCAATTTTATTAGTTGTAGCTGTGTTGCTTACATTATACCAATGTCTGCCTGGCATGTTTTTACCCTTCTACAGTTTTTAATTGTAACATTAGCAAACCCACTAGAGTGGTCAGGTGTTAATTTGCACTTTAATATTCAAAGTCTTACAGTACTAAGTGGCATACTTAATGTGGTGCACTGAAAAGTAGCAAAATAAACCAGCAGACAATACATTTACTGTAAACAAGTTAACCACTTTAATTGCTTTTGGTTAAAAAAAAAAAAAAATAACAACGTGCAAAAGTGCAGAACAATCAACTACAAATAAAATAAAATATAAACAGTATCTTATATAAAAAATAAATGCAAATGTAAAAAAAACAAAAAAAAAAAAAAAAAAAAACAATTTAAATAAATTAAACAGATACCTAAATAATGACATAAAATGAACATAGGAACCTGTAACAAGATAACAATAATGTTTCAAGAATAAAACTATGTACAGATGTGCAAAAGGTTAGGAAAAAATTTATAACGATTCCAAAATAAACACTTTAATTTAGACAAACTACCTCAACTTTATTACAAACTACCTCAATATTCCACTTTCAAAATGTTCCACCCCAAAATGGTAGGCTAATGTAAATAATGTTAAGCTATTATCAGTACCAAGTTTATGGAACAGAAGATTATTTTTATTACAAAAAATATATACCCAGGAAAAAGGTTATTTTTACAAAGACAAAAACTTTAATCTAAAACTAGCTAAGTAATATGTTGTATTATAATATATTAAGATGTCAAGGCTATTTATAGATGATTAATCAAACATGAACTTTCCTAAAATAAGAAGATATGCTACCTAGGCTATGCTAACTAACTTGCCAGCTAATGTTAGCTCGCAACATAGCCTAGCTTCTTAACATACCTTTATCTTGCTGTTTTTTCTCTTCCTCGGCTTTCTTCTTTTTCCTTTTCTCTGCACCAGAGGGATATGTCCTTTTTGTGACATTGCGGTTTTGCTGCAATGCTGCTGCCTCTTCAATCAACTAACTGTCTGACTGTGCTTGCATCCTGCTGCCCATTAACATAATATTGCGTTTAATGCGTTTTTGTATAATTACCATTGTCCATTGACATATATACAGTATATACGTATATAAAAAATCAAACTGTCATTTCATGTGCTCTTGGGGGCCCCCTGGTGGACACGGGGGCCCTAAGCAGCCGCTTAGTTCGCTGATGCCTTGAGCCGGCTCTGGTGTGTTGAGCTGAAAAGCCAACAGAGGTTATTTGTAGTGAAGATGAAAAGCAAACCTTTTGTGTACTGCTCTCCCGGATGAGCTAAATACTTTTTATGCTCATTTTGAGGGAAATAACACTGCCCTCGTGGAGAGAGCTCTCGCGGCCGATGTTAGTTCACTCTCCGTCTCTGTAGCGGATGTAACCCGATCCTTCCGACGGGTGAATATCCGCAAAGCCGCGGGCCCAGACGGCATTCCGGGCCATGTCATCAGAGTGTGCGCGAACCAGCTGGCTGGTGTGTTTTGTCTGTAGTCCCCACATGCTTTAAAACATCCACCATTGTGCCTGTTCCAAAGCATTCAAAAATAATTTGCTTAAATGACTGGCGTCCTGTTGCTCTGACCCCCATCATCAGCAAATGCTTTGAGAGACTAATCAGAGATTACATCTGCTCTGTGCTGCCTCTCTCTCTTGACCCATTGCAGTTTGCTTACCGCAACAACCGCTCCACTGATGATGCCATCTACAATACACACTGCTCTCTCCCACCTGGAAAAAAAGAACACTTATGTGAGAATGCAGTTTGTAGACTACAGCTCAGCATTCAACACCATAGTGCCCTCCAAGCTAGATGAGAAACTTCGGGCTCTGGGCTTAAACAGCTCGCTGTGCAGCTGGATCCTGGACTTCCTGTCAAGCAGATGCCAGGTGGTTAGAATAGGCAGAAACATCTCCTCATCACTGACCCTCAACACTGGAGCCCCACAGGGCTGTGTTCTCAGCCCACTCTTGTATTCCTTGTACACACATGACTGTGTGGCAACACATAGCTCCAATGCCATCATTAAGTTTGCTGATGACACGACGGTGGTAGGTCTGATCACTGACAATGATGAAACAGCCTACAGAGAGGAGGTGCACACTCTGACACACTGGTGTCAGGAGCACAACCTCTCCCTCAGCGTCAGTAAGACAAAGGAGCTTGTGGTGGACTTCAGGAGAAGAGATAGAAAACACAGTCCCATCACCATCAATGGAGCACCAGTGGAGAGAGTCAGCAGCTTCAAGTTCCTGGGTGTCCACATCACTGAGGAACTCACATGGTCCATCCACACTGAAGTCGTTGTGAAGAAGGCTCATCAGCGCCTTTTCTTCCTGAGACGGCTGAGGAAGTTTGGAATGAACCGCCACATCCTCACACGGTTCTACACCTGCACTGTAGAGAGCATCCTGACTGGCTGCATCTCTGCCTGGTACAGCAATAGCACCGCCCACAACCGCAAAGCACTGCAAAGAGTGGTGCGAACTGCCAGACACATCATCGGAGGTGAGTTTCCCTCCCTCCAGGACATATATACCAGGCGGTGTGTGAAAAAAGCTTGGAGGATCATCAGAGACTCCAGCCACCCGAGCCATGGGCTGTTCTCACTGCTACCATCAGGCAGGCGGTATCGCAGCATCAGGACCCGCTCCAGCCATCTCCATGACAGCTTCTTCCCCCAAGCAATCAGACTTTTGAACTCTTGATCTCCCACGATCAAAATACATCAGCACTGCACTTTATTATTATTACTACTCTTACTCTTATATCTCACACTGGACTGTCATAAATTATATTATTATTATATTATATTCTCTCTTAACAACTATATATACTACTATATATACTTTTTTATATATTTTTTTATTTTTATTGAATAATGTGTATCTATATTGTGCGTATTGTATACTGTACAGTGTATGTTATTATTTGTATATTGTGGTGTGTAATTATGTGTATATCAGACATTTAAATTGTGCTGTGTTAATTTGATGTTATTGTAAATTGCTATATGTCTCACCTATGTCTCATCACTGTCACAACTGCTATGTTGATCGGAACTGCACCCAAGTATTTCACACACCGCTGCACTTGTGTATATGGCTGTGTGACAATAAAGTGATTTGATTTGATTTGATTTGATTTGATTTGATCTGATTTGAAAAGCGGCCTTATTGTGTGCGACTGAAAAGTGCAACAATAAATGTCTATGTGTTTTGTCAAGCCGGACCCAGCATCCTCCTTTCCACGAACTGCTACATCTACTAAAGCCAGTAATTTCAGAAAAAGTCAGAATAGAATCAAGCTTAATTTATTAGTCAAGTAAATAAGTATCATGCCATTTACATAATTAATCAATTAGAAGTAATCAATACAAAACATCCAATGCGCAAAGATGATTCTTAAGAGTAAGAGATGCATACCTGACGTTATGTAATAAAACATGGTGTTGCGTGTTATAAACATAGAGCCCCATGGAGGTCTTAAAGAATTCCCCCGGGAAATTTACTAAGTTGCCTTAAATATCCAGACAGGATAACATCATCGACCAATGTTATACAATAGGAATTTGAAACTGAATAGTAGTGACTCAGGTTTTTGTTAAATGAAAAATGCATGTCCAAGTAATTTTACTTCCTGAACAAGTGCGGACCCGAGTACGGGTTGCTTTCTCACTAATGCAAACTGCGGCACAGTTCCATTGCAACCGAACTCAGACCACCTCCTACAGGTAGCCTCGGGTTCGGTACTGTGGTCCGCAAAACAGCTTTCACTTTACCAACTTTTCATGCGAACCGTGCTCTGTTTCAGACTAAACTGCCAGTGTGAAAGCCCCCTTAACTGAATAACCTTTAGAAGTGTTACAGGCTTAATGTATTAAGCATTCTTTACTATACTTCACGGGAGACAAACGCCTTGCATTCTTTTATCAATAAGGGGGAGATCAGCTGAGATGAACTGCATGCCAAGGATTTTGCATTCAAGCAAATGTACTGTTTTTGACAATTTCACAGTGAAACTATGAAACTCAAACAATCTGAAGTAAAACGGGTCTGTCTTGTACAACATAATAATAGGAATGCTTTATTGCAGCTACAGACTGACTCACTGGCGTAATCATTGGTGGGCTGGGCATTCATTTGCATTTAAGCCCCCCAAACCTTGTCTTCAAATAATGATAATAGACATGGTATCAAAGCTGCATTCTGTTGTTAGAATTGGAATGCTTTGACAAATGAATCGCATAAAAATGAGAAATGTACATTAAAGATCATTTCATAATATATTTGTTGTTTAGGGGAAGTGACATTTTTGTTCCTTGAGCATTTCCAATTAGTTGTCAAACACAATCAAAACAATTTTGCCAACTAACTGTAAGTTTGATAGGTAGATAGAGTCTAGCTGGCTAGTTTAGTCAGAGTATTTTTATACATACTCTTAAATCGACCTTATATACTGGTCCCATTGTAATTAATGTGCTGCGTAATTCATACGGTTGCAGTGTTAACAGTTTAACTGATTATAATGGGATCGATCAAATATTCCCGAACTTTCCGCTAAAGAAATTTTGTAAGCATTAGGGGTGGGCATTATGACCAAAACCTTATATCCTGCATACAGGAAATACAAATGAGCAAGGAGTGTTTATCTTGAGACAACTGTGGGATGGTGTTTGTGTGTGATGTGAAATCTTCCTTAGTTCCGAACCTTTCTCTGACCAGCAGGTCATGATGATAAGAGTTTATCTTACTGTTGCAGCAGTCTGGTTCACAGGTTTTTTTTTTTTTTTTGTGGTGAGAAACCTTTGATATTCAGCCTATAGGCCCTTTCTCACCTACAGTCCTGTACTTTTCCTTTAGCAACTTTCTACATGAGAACTCTTATGAGGAACATAACACCCAAGGAGTCTTTTCCCCTGTTGCTTCGCATTGCCACCGTAGTTACCACTGTAGTGACGTAATCTAGTATCGACCATTTTTTCTTCTGACAAGGTTGGAACGTGCAATTCAATATAAACAAAAAAAAAAAAAAAAAAACATCATCAACAACGCAGATGGAGGATGCTGGGATCAGAGTTACACTTTTGTTAGGGCTGTTTTACACGAGCTTTGGCTGCATCCGAAAACATAAGCAGCTGCCTAATCAGTTAATGGTTTAAATGACAGCATCTTTGGATAAATGGAACTCTAAAGGAAACTGGTCTCTAAACAGTTTAAAAAGCACCTTATTTCATCCTATCTCAGCCCCTGAAGGCAGCATTTTCCTGTTCTCGTTTTTCAACAGAAGCTGCCACAGCAGCTCATTTGTTTTACAGCTCCAGCTTCATGCCACTTGAGCTCTATTACAGCTTTATTCTTATGCGAGAAAAACAAAGATTAACTATTTAATTCAATCATCATTTCAACACTCCCCAGCATTTCAGTCTGGTTCTCCCGCACAGGTGATTCCTGTCAACCTGATTACCTCACCGCGCAGCTCATTTAGGGCATGTTCCATTCAGCGATTCCGTTTCTTCCAACATGACTATCACAATTGTTCTCCCTTCAAAGCGCCCTTTGGAGTGTGATTTATTCCATTCGGAACACAGGGGCAATCATGCAACTAGAAAACTCCTTCCAAACGAGCACTATTTTAATTACAACATCTTTTCAAATCAACGCAGATGTTTTAGTGCCACAGCAGCACCCACTCTGATCATTCTACAGCTCACTACAGGTATACACAGACTCTTTCTGAACAGACACGAGCCGAATTCGGCTCCACATGAGGCGGATCACGCGCTGCGTCCAACACATTCATAATCATTCCGCAAACGTGTCCTGCCGCCTCACAGTATTCGAGCTCGCCTCACCACACAGCCCCGATAACCATGAAGCAAGCATTTCTAAAAACTTCTACTCATCTAGACCATAACATGACATTTCTCCTCCCACCCAGGACAAACGCTTCACGCAGGTAAAATTAATACATCATTTTATTTTACAGACAAGTAATTTCTACTTTTGCCTGAATCATTGGATTGCTAACCCTTAACAAGCTCAACCATAGAACCTAAATGCTGCATAACTTTAAAAGCATTCAACAATCTGTCATAATCTTACGCTCCACCCAAGTTTAAAGATGTAGAATTTATTACAGGTCATCAGTATAAACAAGTTGTTTTATTCATCACACTACTGCAAATGGTGCACATATAGTATCTATTAAATCCAACTCCCAGGCACAAACTCCAAATGATTTCATACGTCCTCGTCAAAGAAGACTACGGTATTTATCTGGATACGTAATTTCATGTGCCTTCTTAATTCATGATAAACCAACCTTAAATGACATTGTATGTACGCACACACAAGCATGTTTCCGACATTTAATCTAGCAAACAGTTATGTTCAGGCATCTGCAGACGATACGTTTACCATGTTACCATGTTTACTTTTGGCTCTATACATCCCTAAGCAGCACAAATGTGCCGTCCAGTTGCCGCAACTGTGGCGTCTTTCGGGTCATGTGACTAAAACCTCCCACTACATTGTAAACAGCACAACGCGCCATCCAAGTGCCTTAACTGTGGCGTCTTTCGGGCCATGCAACAACTCCCAATACACCGCAAACAGTGTAAATGCACTGTCCAAGCACTGCAACTGTGGCGTCTTTCGGGCAATGCAACAAACTCCTACTACACAGCAAAACAGCGCAATGCGCTGTTCACGGGCCACACGTCTTTCAAGCCATGGGTCTAAGCATCCACGTCCCCGTAACCTACATTGCTCCACTCATACCAAACAAACCATTACCCACCTAATGATCATCAAAATCGGGCCGTTCTAGGTCTTCCCTTAACATTTCACCATAAGCCCGCACCTCTGCACCAATCAGTTTCATTCGTACATAGCCTACCATACACCCTCACATCAAATGCTCAAAGGTGAGCTCTTGCTGCATTCAGTTCTCCCAAGTTAAATTCCCTCTCAACAAAGCATACAGACTAAACCTAAAGAGGGCTTTCAATTTTTATTTTCAATCTGCCAAATCCCATCCAGCCCTTTCAATCATTAGCACACTATCTCCATTACAGAGGGTCCCAATCCAGAACTCCTCTCGATCCACTTTTGTAGATGACAAAAACCAAGCAGTTTCCTGATTCCAGTTCCAAATGATTAAATTCGGCATCTCAGAAAAAACTATACTCAAGCCATTCCTTCCATATCGGCGCTGTAACCATAGAAGCCCAAAAAGCCTACCTGAGCACCAAATACACCTACTGGGCCATTGGTCATCTGACGCTTACCTCAGCTACATCCGTACCAACCGTCTCCATATCAGAAATGCACAACAAGCCTTCACCAGCTAACCATAAGGCGTTCACAGTTTGGACCAGGGGGACGCTTGCTTATCCTTGTCAATAATCTAGGCCAGCCCCATCATTTAGACGCTGCAGGGGCCCATCCGGCCAGTCTAGGATTCACGCCACCACTCAGGCCCCCGTGGTACAGCATTGCAGACCCCTCCAATACAATCCATTTGAGGGCTCTCCCGTTCAACCAGCAGTGGGATCTCCTGCCCGAATGCAGTGTGAAATATTCAAGTTTATTTGTATCGTGGGCTCTCCCATTCATGGCCCAGGATGACTCCCCCGTCGAATGCAGTGAGCGAGCCACACATTTACACTATCCTCAACAAAGGATTACATTAACTTGCAAACTACTGAAACAGTAACAGGCACACAATACTTTCCTCGTGTAAACTAGATTTCATGACAGTATAGTGTGCAATAGAGTTCAACCCACTGTTGATAAACATCTGATTATTTATACCTGTCATCCCAGGAAGAAATTGATGTAGTAATCCAGATATCACTTTAATTTCTGTGTAGTCACACAGTACAAACAGTACATCTGGATGAAAACTCAGTGTGTCTCCCGATGAAGACACACACACACACACACACACACACACACACACACACACACACACTGAAATGGGTGATCCTCTTTGTATACTTTGCTGGTTTTATTTGTTTCTGCTAAGGAAATTGTAAAATCCTCTGAGTAGCATGCTAGCAGCTAGTTGTTCACAATGGCAGCTGTGGACTCCTCTCCTTTCTCAATGCTTTGTTAGTCATAGGTTTTTGACCAGTCACAGGCTGCAGCACCTCCCACAGTCTCCAACAGTCCCTATATGCCCCCAAAGTATCTACTCTGGTGTAGGAGCTAAAAATCCCCCCAAAATGTCTCTGAAGATCTATAGTTCCTTTGGTGTGAAAGCGACAAAAAGTACTAGTCCCGGGGGAAAGTACCTAAAACGGGCTTTAGTACTGCCAGTAAGAAAGGGACTTACTGTATATTACAGATGTTGTTGTGGTGTATTCTCTGAAATGCGCTCTCTATTTCATTCTCTCTTTTTTCTACTTAGGCTCTGTCTTCAGTACCAAAGTTCACCAGAGTCCTTCAGATGTATTTAAAATTAAAGGAGATTATGCACAGTGCCTATACAGTTTATCAAGCTACGATACTCTGTGATACTCTGGTACAAACAAACCCTGGGCCATGGATTAACATTAATGGGACTTCTCTTGGTGCAGGCTGAACAAGTAGAAAATAATTTTAAAAACAAAATTGAATTGAGAGGAGATGCAACCAAGAACAATTCTCTGGTCACAAAAGACCTCTCAAGTAATGACAGTGCAGTCTATTTCTGTGCAGCTACTTTACAGTGAAACAGACTCTCAAACCTTAATACAAAAAGCTCTCTGTGCCACTGTCACAGGACTAACCACACCAGCACTGACTCACCTGCAGAAAGGGCTTATGGTTTGATTTTTTGCCATCATTTGAGGTATTGTGCATGGTTTTTATAGAAATAGTTGTTTATAATATATTTCTTTAACTGGGAGTTACAGTCTCAAACTCTCAAATGTTTACCTCATAAGGGAGTAATGTTGTACTACTGTAGTATTGCTATATAACAGTGAAACTGTTTGCATGTACACCAATATGTCTGTAAGTGTTTAAGCAATCCCCAGTAGGAACAGAACAAGCCTTGCTACTATATTTGACCACTATAAAGGTTATGAAAACCAATACAAAGTTATACGGTACAACACAGGCTTTATCCTCGGCATCCAAGAACAGTAGAGGGAGCCCTTTCTCCATTATTGCTAAATTACAGCAGCATTTAAAAATATACATATTTCAAAAAGGATTTAAATTCTTTACATAGGATTTTTTATTTTTTTTAAATATGTAAACAACTCCCACTGTGTTCATAAATATTCTCAATAAAAACTAAATACATACAGTAAATAAATACACAAATAAAGGAAAGAATCCAAATAAAATAAAAAAGTATTTTGTAATGATTTGTATTATTGGCACAGATGAAAAAAAAGTGGAAATAATTATTAATTTTCCTTTGTCGTACTTACTTTTTAAAATCTATCTGTACACTTTGTTGATCTACAGTACATAACTCACCAACTCTTTTTGTCAGTGCCCACAAAGATGACATCACTTCCTAATGGAAGTGGCCCCTTTATCTATTTTATAGCAGTGTTACCCAGCACATAAAGCAAACATGACTGGTATTCTTCTAAGTGTTTCTAATTCTTTATTATACCTTGCAGGTAATCTTGACCAATTTAACATTTTTAGTTTACTGTATTGTTTATAATGTATGCTACTGTTACACTACCTATGTAGATTACCTTGTGCTTTTGTAAATACACAGATTTTATGCATGTATTTTCTCTAATTACAGCTGTCTGTCTCGGTACAACTGTTGTCCAGACTCCTCGTGACCTCTTAAAGAGCCAAGATGAACCTGCTGTGATGACATGTGAACACAATATACAAAACTATGACCATATTCTTTGGTACAAACAGGAAATTATGGGCTTAAAGTTCATGGGATACCTTAATCTACAAAATGACTACCCAGAGTCTGAATTTAAAGGAAAGGTTGAATTGAAGGGGGATGGAAGGAATAATGGCAGTCTGACTATAAACACTCTCACACTGAATGACAGTGCAGTGTATTTCTGTGCAGCATATTACACAGTGCTCAGAATCAGTTCTGTTGAGTACAAAAACCTCCATCTGTTGTATAAACTTAACAGTGACTTCACTATAACTCTGCACCTGGAGCTGTGGGGTTTGATTCAGTACCAATTAACGATTCTTGTAATTTTGGATAGACTTTTAATATTATTAAATTGCATACCTTTCCTATGAATAGTTATCTTTTGACACATCATTAATATGGTACCACAATGTTTAAGCATTATGCTTATTACCTAATATTTATTAATTGCCAAATGGCATTTATCTCACAAAACTCACTAAGTCATATTTCACAAAATCAAAAGAGAAAACATAAGAATATTATATATATATATATATATATATATAGAGAGAGAGAGAGAGAGAGAGAGAGAGAGAGAGAGAGAGAGAGAGAGAGAGAGAGAGAGAGTGTTTATATTTATTTAAAGTAAATTTAAATTGTACATTTTAGGTATGTAATTGTACATTTAAAAATCACATTTCGCCTTGTGTATTTTTGTCATTTACTGTATGCTGATTTTAAAAATAATAATAAAAAAGTTTGTCCTTGGTGACAGTGACTTCACCCTTATATGTCACACTGCTTAGGATGGATTTCCTGTCAGCAGGCTTATAACTGAGATAATGACTTGACTTCACAAATAACTATGTCATATCCTGTATCGACAGCCAAAATCTTTCAGGACAATGATCCAGTTCACTGTCAACCAAGGCTTTGACATGATCATGATCGATGCTTTGCTGATCCTGTCACTTCATTGGAGCCAGTGTATGCAATACTATTTCAGAGTATGACCAAACTTCAATAGAACGACTATATTGTACACAAATAATTTATTCACCATTGTTCTGCAGGTGCTTCAAGTGGAGATGGTGTTTCACAACGGCCAGGCATTCTTTTGGCACTGAAGGGGAATTCTGCTGAGATGAACTGCACACACAATAAGGGTGCTGACTACAGTCAGATGTACTGGTACCAACAGCGCCAAGGAGAGACTATGAGACTTATTGTGCTCACAAAAAGCTATGGGGTTGCAGACTTTGGAGATAATGATCAAAGTAAATTTGCAGCTCAAAAAGATGTTCCTGAAAGTGGATCTTTCACAGTAAATAATGTACAGGCTGATGATAGTGCCATATATTTCTGTTCAGTGAGCAAACACAGTGTATCAAACACTGGAGAGAGATGTACAAAAACACCTGGCATATTTTACATGAAAAATAGAGAATTAACAATCCCAAAGGGGGCAGTCTGTCACAGATAATCAGCAGTGTTTCGTGCAATATATTTTTTATGTTTGTACAACACAAGTTGATGTATTCCTATCAATACACCTATTACAAATTACACCTGTGGTTACTCTGCTAGGAGACCAGTGTGAACCTGAAGGGAACTGACTTCATCCATCCATTAAAAATCACACTGGGACCATTTGGTTAAAAGTAATTGCAAAACTGGAAAAGACAAGTGAAGTTAGTTCTGATCTAGAATAATTTGTCTACAGATGCCACTTGGTTTCATAAATAATGACAAATGATGCAATGAAATGCATAAATGTTAAGTGTGTCTTAATTGTCCAAATCCCATTTTTGTCCAAATCCATTTTTTCCATGGATTACATGTAATATGGATTATGTAATCAGATTGCAAAAATCAAGTACTGTAATTAGATTACATAACATTTTATAGTGTTCATAATCAGATAACAGTTACATTTTATGGGTTACATGATTACATTCTTGATTACATCAGCAATCAGTCAAAGACAATAACTAGTGCGTAATTTACAAATAATGCTCCTGCAGACAGAGCGCTCCCATTCCTCATTTGACCACGTGCAAAAATAAATTGACTTTCAAAGAGATGGGGCGAAATAACTGAGCAATGCAATCTTTCAAACATCTCAAAGACTCCACATATTTTCTATATTAGTATAACTTTATATACGTTCTCTAAATATATAAATTGATCCACTACATTGCACTGCATAAGCACTGCAAGTGCTTAGTTCAATCCACAAATACAGTACACACAGGGCATATGGTTTCGGTTTTAAATTTAGTTTCTCACAAATACATGCCCAACTGTTTCTATTTGCATCCTAAATCAAAAATAATGTATTTCAAACAAGCCCTCGTCCATAATTCCACACATTCTTCTTTAAAAACACGTTACAAACAAACATTTCAGATGTGTAGGTTACATGCAACTTTGTTTTTTGTACCATGCAAATGCAGCTTGGCCCATGCTTCAGTATGGTGTAAAAGCACATTTATTTTTCTGATCATTTAAGGATATTTTTTTATGCAGCAACAGACAAATACAAAGTTTCTGTTTGATTTTATGTTTACATTTAATAAAAGGAGAGTTAATTGGTACTTAATCCATTTTAAATTAATTATTCGATTTACATCAAAATATGCAACGGGTAATCCAAAAGTAGTCCAAAAATAACCAGGTTAGATTGCCAAAAATATGTAATCTAAAAGATTACACAACAGATTACAATTTAAGTCGTGTAATTTGTAATAAGTACCTGATTACATTTCAGAAGTAATCTTTTCAGCATTGCATGTCTTTATCAAGTGCAACTACAGAGACAGTCCTGTAAGAGAAAAGGAAATTCATTTCTTTTTAACAATCAACATTTGTTGTCTGTGCCCTCAAAGATGATGTCACTTCCTCCTTCCCCAGCATTTAATGCATAGCAGAGTCACCCACCAGATTAAGACAACATGCCTAATATTTTTCTAAGCGTTCCTATTTCACTCATATGCCTCACAGGTAATCTAATAACATATCTGGATACTCTTAATAGTTAAATATGTAATCTTAGTTTACTTTGTTACAAATGTTCAGATTTTTTTGTCTGTGTTTGTCTATTTTCTCTTATTACAGCTGTCAGTCTTGGTAAAACTGTTGTCCAGACTCCTGGTGACCTCATAAAGAACCAAGATGAATCAGCTGTGTTCATATGTGAACACAACATACAGAGCTATAACAGCATTCTTTGGTACAAACAGGAAATTATGGGCTTAAAGTTCATGGGATACCTTAATCTTCAGATTGACTACCCAGAGTCTGAATTTAAAGGAAAGGTTGAATTGAAGGGAGATGGAAGAAAAAACGGCACTCTAACCATCAACACTCTCAACCTGAATGACAGTGCAGCATATTTCTGTGCAGCATATTACACAGTGATCAGAATCAACTCTTTCTATTACAAAAACCTTCTTTAAAAGTCACAGCAAATTACCTCTCAACACCTGGACCAGCAGGGTTTCATTCAGTGCCAATAATGAACACAAGAAGGCATTGCACATTTATTTTAATCCTAATTTGACTGAGCATTTGTCTGATAAAAAAAAAAAAAAAAAAAAAAAAAAAATATATATATATATATATATATATATATATATATATATATATTAAACTGGTCATATTTATTAGCACAGATAAAAACACAGATTTAGTACTCCCCTATCTGTGCTACTAAATATGAGCAATTTGAAGCATTGTTCAAATTGTTGGTTAATTGTCACACAGAAAGTTGTCACAGAGTCTGTATCTTACTAAATTTAAACTTAAGTATTAAAATCATATTTTTGTTAAAGCTGTTGGGTAAACAAGTGTATACAATTAAACAGTACTGGTATACATTCAGACAGGGCTCAACAATATAATAAAGGTAGATTTTAATTAAGGGTATTTTTCATAAATGTCAGGTCGGGGTCAGGTCAGGTTAAATTCAAGCATTGATCATTAACAAACATGACGTCAAGCAATGTTACAGTTTCATTTTCAAAATCTACTTTTTGATGTTTCATATTCCTTTCTGACTTTCTTCAACTATGCAGCCTTTCCTTTTAATTTAAATTTGAGCTAGCTTAACAGAATAAATGTGTAAATCTCCACAAGCCTAAATGCTTGGCATGAAATTGCAGTACTTACAAAACATGTGGTTTGGAGGCGCTAGGGGTCCACCCTAGAATCTGTAGAAAACATTTTGTGGAGGTGGCGTTCCTATGCTCAGATGGAGAAAGAATCAACAAAGACTGAACATTTCTCACTTAGAATATTTCTCCAGCTCAAATCAACATGTTCAGAGTTTTCTTTTTCACACTTTTTTTGTTTACAGGTAAACAGCTACTATTATCATAAAACAAATAATGCTAGTAGGGCAATGACTTTACATTATGCTCTTTTCACTATTTGTTCCTTTGTTTCTTTTTTCAGGTTCTGTCGACAGTGGCAGTGTTCAGCAGAGCCCCTCAAATCTAATTAAAACCAAGAAAGACACTGCAGAACTTGTTTGTAAACACAATATAGCCAGTTACAATATGATATTCTGGTATAAACAAACACTGGGCCATGGATTGACTTTAATGGGATATATATGGAATAACAATTATTTCCCAGAGGATACATTTAAAGGAAAAATCAGTCTAACTGGAAATGGAGCTAAGAATGGCTCCTTTATAATCAATGATCTTGCAACAAGTGACAGTGCAGTCTATTACTGTGCAGCTAGTTTGCACAGTGTGATATACAGTTATGCCACAATACAAAAAGCTCTGTAAGTACTATTACTGCAGAATTAACCACAGCAGGTCTTTTGCACCTGCAAAGTGGCTTTAGAGTTGTCATGGCCTAAATGTTCTTTTCTGAATACTGAAATACTTAAAAACTGGTCAACAAGGATGTAAACAGGTTACACTCAATTCAGTTTATATTAAAAGTAGTATGATAGTAAAACATTATTGTCACTAAATAGTCAAATGATGTGAATTCCAAATTTAAATGTCATTGATTTCCTGCAGTCATGAGTACATCAAACACAAATCTTTAGTTAAATCTTTTCTGTTCTTTCTGTGTTTCGTAAGGACGTCTATAGTTCTTGAGTTAATTAAGCTGCAAAAAACTTTCCCCAGACTATTGTTAATTGTGGGGATTCATTTTATCTCTGTTTTTAAATATTGAGCTTATGAGTCCTTGGCTGTAAATTGCACATAGAAAAATGTTTTGGGAGTTGGTAAATAGATATTTTTTCAGTTTTAGCCAGATATAATTTTCTTCTTGTTTTACCATTTCAATTAAATTTGTATATTTTGATTTGAACCAAATTATTATCCCTCCTGAGTTTCTGCCCTGTGTGACCCCAGGGAGTTTTCTTGAGGTGACTGCCATTTCTCCATAACCTGGGGGACAACCAGTGGGCAGATTTAATTTGTCCCATGTCTCCTGCCAAATTATTATAATATTTAATATAATAATAATAATAATAATAATAATAAAAACATTGAACAGTATGCATTTGATTTTCACATATTTTCTTACAGTTTATGCAATGCATGAACTTTATTTTCCCTCCTAACCACTGTTGTTGTTTTTTTCCCCCCCTCACCATTGTCCTTGTCCAATAAGGTGAGAACAGATGAGGCCAAGCATCTGTCTGATGTCCTTCATATCACTAGGCCCTGTTGTTCCACTAAGGACCTCCACATAGCTGTGTCAATCAGTATGAGGGTCATGTAGATATGATACAGCAGTAGAATCCTGCTGTCTTGTCTGTGGTGGCGCTGTTGTGTTTGAGGTGGAGCTGACCATCTGAGGTTGGAGTACGGATTCAGATCTCTGTTGGGACTTGCTTCTCTTCCTGAAATTTAGTTGCTGTGGTGAGCTGTGCTGTGGATAGTGGGATGGCGGTCTGAATGGAGCTCTTTTGCTGTGGTTCTGGTGTGTAGGTCTTGATCTGAGTTGTACTTGCTCTACAAGTCTTGGTCTGTAAGAGCCTGCCCAACCTCTGCTGCTTAGGTGGCTCAGTGTGGTGACCCGATTTAGAGCAATATCTTTATAATTATAATTAATAATAATTTTCTTTATTTATCACACACTATACATTTGCACATATACAGTGAAATTCTTCTTTTTCACATATCCCAGCTAGGCTGGGGTCAGAGTGCAGGGTCAGCCATGATACAGCACCCCTGGAGCAGATAGGGTCAAGGGCCTTGCTCAAGGGCCCAACAGTGGCATCTTGGCAGTGCTGGGGCTTGAACCCCCAACCTTCTGATCAGTAACCCAGAGCCTTAACCGCTGAGCCACCACTGCCCCTTTAAGTATCTTGGCAAAAACCGGTGCTTACTCTTTCTTGAGGTGCACATGGTCATAGTGTTTCTGCTCTGAGGAATGGGTGATGGGCGATGTGCACACTGGGCCTGAGAGCGCAGTCTCTTGAAATACTGGCATTGATGTTGTTTATGGTTTTGGGGTGGAAGACTTTTCTAGGCAGCTGAGTGGACACAATTATCTTTGCGTCTGGGAAAGTATGGCCTGCTTTGACAATCACAGACCTTAACGATAAGTCTCTGTGACTATGTCTTTGTTCTGAGTCTTTCAGGTAATCAATTTTAATAGTATTTTGGTAATAAATTCTATGAATTTTGTGAGCTCATCACTGCTCTGACCTCTGGAATGTGATCAAGAGGAAGATGGATGGCCACAAGCTTGAATTTTTGCGCCAGGAGTGCATAATGTGAAAGACTGGTAGAGAGCATGCATGAAAGCTGTGATTGAAAATCAGTGTTATTCCACCAAATATTGATTTCTGAACTCTTCCTAAGTTAAAAACATTAGTATTGTGTTGTTTAAAATAAATATTAACTTGTTTTCTTTGCATTATTCGAGGTTTGAAAACACTGCATCTTTTTTGTTATTTTGACCAGTTTTCATTTTCTGCAAATAAATGCTCTAAATGACAATATTTTTATTTGGAATTTGGGAAATATGTTGTCAGTACTTTATAGAATAAAACAAGAATGTTCATTTTACTCAAACTTCTACCTATAAATAGTAAATCTAGAGAATCTGATCATTTTGCAGTGGCCTCTTTTTCCAGAGCAGTATATTTAAGAAATATCACATGAGTAAGAGTGCGATATGGCACTATATCAGCACTGCTGTGATTTGGCCACAGGCCGAGTGCCATAGGTAATCACAGCAGTACTTATTTATTTATTTATTGCTTATACAACAGTTCAATGAAAAGCGGGTGAAAAGCAGCTCGAGACACATTGGTGGTGTGCACTCTAAAGACGCAGTCAATATCTCATAAGATGATATCTGACGAAACCGCATATGGACACACAAAACCCGACTGCTGCCAATGGCGAATAGATTTTAAATTATTGTCGCAATCAATTATTTTTGGTCGCATTTGCGACCATTTTAGTTGCAGTCTGGAGCCCTGACATGGTTAAGTACATAGTAGTTAAGGCCACGTAATATAAAGTGGGTCCATATAATCAATAAAGCAACATACAATAAATGAAGTAAATAATGTTTTATTCTTATCTTCAGAGAGAGAGACATATTAGTTTAAGTTTGTTTCTAAATATTGTTGATCTTATTGCATGCCTTTTTGTAGTATGTTCATATAAGCGGTATAAGTCATGTTTGATTTAATTATATGTAGAAGCTTTATATAGAATTTTGTTTTGTATGAGTGTATTGTTTTCTGAATGTACTTCCCAAGTCTCCTTGTAAGCCCTGCATTCCAGCTAGGTCAGGGTACCATATAACCTTGTGACTGTCATAAGGCTCTGGAGAGTCAGAATTGCAGAACTCAAGTGCAGAATTTATTTATTTTTTTTATTTATTTTTTTCTATTTTTATTTTTATTTTTTACAGTATAACAACAATATCCACAGGCTAAAAGAAATGTATAACAATTCAAAGGACTAACAAGGAAACTCACCAACCAAACTTAACAATTAACAAAGCTAAACAACAAAGGGGAGATCACAAGGGCTTTAAGTACAACCTAATAGGGGAAATAAGTCAAACAAATTAAAAACACCTAGAACCTGGTGCCTGTTCTTAGTACAGTCTTAATACATCTGAGATTATCTGATGTATACCCGATCTTCTAATCATGATCATTCTAATCTAGTTCTTCAAACGCTCATGCAGATTTGATTAATAAATCAGGATTGAGTTGTCTGAAATAACTGCACATCCCTGGGTTTGCTAAAAAGTGCACATTGACTTCCAGAATGGCTGTTAAGGAGTAAGATTTAAGGAAGAGGGGCACCCGACTTACCTTTTCAAATCAAAACTTTATATACCTATCTTAACACATACAGCATCTAACATTAATGATACATTTGTCTGGAATATCACTGGCCATAATATGAGCAATTCTGAGCAGAAATAATCTCATGCTCCACTGACAACAAGATCTAGCTTCTAGCACCTGAAAACAAGCTGTGACTGAAAACTGAATCCGTCTCCATTGACCAACTGGTGTCTAAATTAACTAAACAATGAATCAGCCTCAAAGAAGACATCTCAACCTTTGTTCAGGAATCTACTGGACCTTCACAAAGTTCTGTGAGTGCACTATACGAGACTGTGGATAGTGTCTAGAGCCATTTGGTCATGATGGAATAAGGTCAGGGAGAATTTAGAAAAAATTGTAGTGGCTGAAAATGCAATCAAGACTCTACAAACACAGAACACGACTCTTGTGCATCACATTGAAGATTTGGAGAACCTATCACACAGAGCTAATTTGTGCCAAGACCTCATCAAGTTTGTGGCTAAAATGTTGCACGGTCACCGATCTCCTGGTCAAAAGCTGGCAGATGGCCATAACCTGTAAACTTTCATGATGTTTTCACTGATTTCAAGAAACAATGGGGTACGATGGGCCAGATGTCGTGAGATGAAATGCAAGGGAAACGCTGTCAGAATATACCCATATCTCAGTCTACCTTGTTGAGGAAATGTGCTTCATTCAATGGAATTAAACAAGCATTCTACCAGAAGGGAATACGATTTCAGTTGCTTTACTGGGGCTCACTTAAGAGTAATTTTTCGGGGAGGAAACTTTCAGTCAGTCAGTCACATTTATATAACAACAACTGTTGACCAAAGTGCCATACAATTAAACCAGTTAAAAAGAAATATAGCATTGCAAGATTTCCCAAAGCAAAATACACACAAAGAGAGATTAAACAAAATACACAAGACAATAAAAGTAATAATGCTACACTTGCATATTTTCAAATTCTAAACAAAACAAGTAAGTTTTAAGGAGCGATTTAAAATCATCAAGAGTTGGAGAGGATTTAATATGTAGAGGCAACTTATTCCAGAGTCATGGTCCTGCAACTAAAAAGGCTTGATCACCCATCAATTTTAAGCATGACCTGGGAACAGTTAACTGCAAGGCATTTGATGACTGTAGAAGTCTAGAAGATTGATGTAGAGAAATGAGATCAGAAATATAATGAGGTGCCAAACTATGCAAGCCCTTATAAACAAACATTAAAACTTTGAACTGGATCCTGTAGTGAACAGGAAGCCAGTGAAAAGAAGCCAACACAGGAGAGAAAACTTTTGATGTCCTCAAGACAGTCAAACAAAGCTACCAGCGGGTACAGAGTCATGTACCAGACTAGAGAGGACAGATATAAAAATAATGAGCTTATGATCAGACAAAATCATATCTTCTTTGTCTACACTAAAAGTAGGAAGGCCTAATGATAAAATCAGATCAAGTGTATGACCTCTTTAACCAAAGGCTTACACGGAAAGCATATGTGAATATTAAAATCGCTGAGGATCAAAAGCCTATCAACATTCTGCACAATGGTGTCAAGCAATTGTGAAATGTCAAGCACACATTTTGCAGCGAACATTAAATACAAACATTAAAAGAAATGAGAATAAATCAATATAGCCTACAGTTAGGTGAATTTTACACTCAAGGCTGATTTTTGCACACATATTTTAACATAATGTGGAAAGTCAGGAATTTAACATCGCGCTCAGGTTGGTTTAAAAATGAATACATGGAAATCATTACATGTGAATCGTGTGATACATTAATATAGACATTTTAAGGAGTGGAAAATGTAGCCTAGATGATGTAGTGTCTTAGTTAATGTTACACTTGACAAGCTCTAGACCCGCACAATTAACGGAGACTGCAAACTGAGTCGAGACCACTGCCATCCGAACTGAAATCACACCGTGCGCATTTTCATTCATAAGTTTTACACTTTAGTAGGCTACTAATATTGACTGCACAGACTCGTCATTTCTTTGTAATTTTGGATATGTTATTTAAAATGTCGCTTTATCCTTGTGCTTCTTGGATTATCAGTCAAACGAATATTGTTTCTATTATTCAGATTAATCCGTTATTTGTTTTGTCATTATTTGTGCCGTTCTGAATAAGGTATTCGGCTTCAGGCACATCCCTAATGAGTGCACAAAGCACAGAACTACATGCATCCACCATAAACAATTGCACTTCAAAACTAGAAAAGCTTTCTACAGATAATGAGCAGCATTTAAAAAGATTTTTGAAAAGAGTGGCAACACCCCCAGACCTACCAGTTGTCCTTGGAGAACTCACAAAATTACAGTAATTTCGCATTTCACACCTGAGGAAGTGAAGACATTGTAAGACCAACGTGTCATCACTTAAGATAAGTTAGGACTTTATGTGTTGGCTGCAACATGATCACACGTGAAGTCGGCATGATGTTTCCGATAGTTTCGGTACCCTCAGATCGGCGACTGTAAGCTGACATGCAGCATTCTTACCAGACATGTTTGTGGTGGTTTCAGTGTATTTACCTTTCCACCTGGCGTGATTGACAGTGCGTTGCATCAGCTGTGTGGGAGACTGTGTAGGGTTCAAAGCCAGGCAGAAGCCACATTTGAATAATCAATGACGAGCATAATTTGGAGGTTTCACTTTTCCGTCTAACATTGCTTTTTTATTCCACTAATGGTTAATGTAAGGTTTGGGTTTGGGGATAAAATCTATAAATGTATGCTTTTTTCTTCATTATTTAACGTTCTGTAAAGCTGAAAACAACTTGCTTCACTACTAGCTTTTGGCGACCTCTCCTGGACATTAATGGAGCTAACACGTGCCCATATGCCCTACAATACTTACAGCTTTGGCCACTGGGGGCAGTGTTTCGAAATTTCGGTCACCGTATACCGATTTTGACTAAAGAAAAGTCGATCTACTCTTTCCAATTTCACTGTGAGATCAGGCTGGTTGAAAGAATGCTTTCAGTTTCTGAATGGATGTTGTTGCAGTTAGCTGATTTGCTGTAATTTAAAGTCTATAATGAAGACATCGGTACTTTTTTTTGTTCTTACTGTTATTCACTGTTTGAAATTGTACTTGTTTTATTTTTTTGTAATCAATTCAAACTGATGGCTTAGTGATTATCACCAGCACTTTTGTAAATTATGACACTTTTATTTACAACATCTTGAATAGACACATTGTAAACATTAAAGGGTCAGTGCACCCCTTGAAGTCGAAGTGACATTAAATTCTGGTGCATTTTTGGGCTGCCGCCTGCAATTTTTCACAGCTCACAATTTAAAACCTCACCATTCACACATACTATGGACTAACTGCAAATAATTAAAAGAAAGTGAAAGTAGGATAGACAGAGGACAGTTACTTTTAGCTATAATACATCAGCTAAAACTTCTCTCTTGGTTTTCTTCACCCTGAAACGAGTCATTCTGTGATATGCACACACATGCAAAAATCTATCTATCTATCTATCTATCTATCTATCTATCTATCTATCTATCTATCTATCTATCTATCTATCTATCTATCTATCTGTCTGTCTGTCTGTCTATCTGTCTGTCTGTTTCTCTGTCTGTCTGTCTGTTTATCTATCATTAATGTAGGTCTATCTATCTGTCTGTCTGTCTGTCTGTCTATCTATCGTTAATGTAGGTCTATCTATCTGGCTTTCTACTTATTAATTCATTGATTTATTTCTTGCTTACTTATCTAAGCTTTCTGACTGAATAAAAGCTAACAAACTCTAGAAGCATTTGCTACCATGTTTCCTATGACACAGGTACAGTGTTACTGTACATTCTGTATGTCCCCCACTGAACACCTTGCAAGTTTTGCCTGATTTTCTCAGTGACCTTACATCCTAGCATGTCCCACAATATGTTCTTTTTATGAACATAAATCAATAATTACAGCAAGCAAGGTTCCTTTCATGGTCAGTCAAGAATAATGATTTATTCACAATGAAAGAGGAGTAAGAAAATGAAAAAAGTACCCCCAAAACAGATGTTCTCTAATAATTTTGCATCAGTGTGTACTTTGTCTTTCAAATTTCCCACACAGAAAGAGGGTGCTAATATGAATGTCCACGCTGATAGTTCAAACTTGCATGAAATATTCACAGTTACAACTGTACTGTGTCTACCCACAGAAAAGAGAACAGCTGCATTAGAGTCACTACAACCAGAGTTTTTATACTTTCTAATTTTAATTTAGCTTTTATTTTTATTTCATTTTTTATTTCACTTCAGTTTAGTTTAGGTTTATCTAAAATTAAACCTCTATGCTTTTAAATCATGAAGAATACACAGAAAACAACCGAGGCATGTATATGACTAACTGTAGTCTTGTGGTGTGAATAAAGTATGTGCTTCATAATCTTATGATGTAGTGTTTATATACTAAAATTAGTATAAACACATGAAATATATAGGATTTCAGAAGTCCACCACATGCCACTGACATGATGAAACAGATTTAGCTAAAGTGCTGTACACAAGCAATCTGTGCATTAACAACTTTAGCCAACAGGTGGCAATCTGGGACAACCATTAACTGTCACATTTCATGCATTATGTGACAGATAGCACTACATGCACAATATGAATGAAAAAAAATAAAATAAAATAACAGGAATTAGAATGTTTCACACTTTTCATCTATCTATCTATTTATTTATTTATTTTTAATTATTGCTAGAATCATTCTAGTGCAGAATATAATAAATATTGCACACTTGTACAGAATACCTAATAAACATTGCATTACAGTATACAAAGATAGGCTACATGTAATTATAAAATATAAAATTATATGAAAAACAATGTAAAGTCTTATTTAAAAGTTTTCAAACTTTAAAAGGAAAATATGGACCTTGAGATTTAAGTGCACACATGTTTGCGTATAAATATCAAATGTAGCTCATAGATTAAAGAAGTTAACAACAGATTTGCATATCTTCTTTGTTTTCATAAAATAAAATGTCTTTCAGTGTAAAATTCTGCCCCAAAAATCTTTAACAATATTACAATTAAATAAATAAAGTATATTTGTCAGTATAGCAACCAAAGAATTGACAGGAGGTAACATATAAAATCTTAAAGAGTATCTCCTTTATCCCCTTTTGTTTGTAATACAATATTTGAAAGGAACCAACCGCTATGCAATACATGAATGCAGATATTCCTTTAGTGACATCACTTCCTCACTTACCTTCATTTATTCAAACAACTGTACTGTATGTACCTACAAAGTTGCTTAGCACAGACAAGCAGCATGAATAATATTCTCTTTAGTGTCCTCTTCACTTTAATGTTTCTCACAGGTAATAATGTATTTTGCTAAATATTTTCTTAAACGTTGTCTATATGTATAATCGACTTTTATTGATACTCAACAGTTCAATTTTTACATTTGTTTTTCACTCCACAGCTACCACTCAAGGTAAAACTGTTCTCCAAACTCCTTCTAACTCGATAAAGGACCAAGATGAATCTGCTGTGTTGATATGCACACACAATATACCAAGCTATTACATGATCCTGTGGTACAAACAGACACAAAGCACCCATGACTTTAAACTAATGGGACATCTTAATGGTGTAACTGATAGCTTAGAGACTGAATTTGAAAATAAGATCATTGTGAAGGGAAATGGAAACCAGAACGGCACTCTGACTATCAAAGACCTTACTCTGAGTGATAGTGCAGTGTACTTCTGTGCAGCATTTTACACAGTGCTTCAGAATCACCTGTGTCTAGTACAAAAAGCAACAGTTAAACAAATGGCTTATCAGCAAAATATCTCCCCTAAACCATATAATTGTATTTGTGGTTAAACTTTGATTATATGCCAGTAATGACTAAAAAAGAATTATCCTTTGTATAAGTGCACTATTCAGTATCAACATGTTATTTTTATTCATTGGAAAATTGTTATCATTAACAAGTAAAAAACAGAACAATTACTTTTCAACCTACCATAAAGAATTTTAACAAACATTTATTCAGTACAAAAGCGCTCTTGCTTGTGATATATTGCTTAATTTTTATTGTTATTACAATCATTATTTATGATTATAATAATAATCATTATTATAATTTCTATAGTGATGATTACATTTTACTATATATTGCGAACACTGTTCTACATTACAGAGAAATACTAAACCGTAATAATGAGCCTTTAAAATATACATTTTACAAGCGCACACAGAGACACCGGCAAAAGTGGTAATGATTCTGAATGTGTCGGAAAAACCAGCAAGGAGACTGACTGAATATTTTGTTAATTTATAGAGAGAAATGCACATTAGGGTTGTGCCGACAGACAATGATCTCGGGGATCGACGATGGTCAGAGTGATCGCCAATAGCTGATGCCTTTGACGATATCAAGACGATATTTGGCTCATTTTCAAATGTATTAAATTATTATTATTATTAGGCTATTATTATTATCAAATTAATATTACAAATAATTTGTCCGTAGACACACAGACACCTGCTTGAATAAACACACTTTATAATATTATTACAGTAAGAACAGATGACAGAAAAGCCGTCTATGCGCATGTTTAACACACTGTTTGTGTTTCTTTTCCCAGTCCGCCCCTGTGTGTAAGAGAAGTACAGATGTGTAAGAGCAGCTAGATGTGTGAATTTTCATTCATCCCTGTGACATTAAATATTTGCGCCAGCAGGTGGCGACAAATGAGCTAGTGGAAATTATATTGACAAAATGCGCTGTCAGTCTGTGTGCAAGTTTCTTTGAAGTCATCCGGCATTGTCTTTCTGTCAATGATTGCTTGGATTACTACTACATTATAGCTGAGAAATAGAGTTACACTAACAGCTTTAGCATAACTGTCGATCACAGCAGTCACGACAGAGGGAGAAATCAAACACGCTCAGGGCGTCTATCTGATACCCAAGTTTCTGAGTTGGAAGAAGATGTAAACTTTTCAATATGACAGAGGAGAGAACACTTTCTGTGTCATTGTCAAAATAAGAGTTCCCCAAGAAATATACATCAATAACTACGTTTCCATCCAAGGATTTTTTGCGAAAAAAGTTTTAGTGCTTCAAAATAAAGCTGATGGAAACTCAAATTATCACTAAAATAATATAATAAATAATTGACATAATATTTTTCCGTTTAACTCTAGCGCATAAACTCTATGTCGATACTTCAAATGTCACGAATAACTGGTTTAGAAACTCTTTTTGTCAAGAAAATTGGCATTAACGCAAAAATGTAGTATCACATGACAGAATTTACCCCAATCGTTAGCCTATGTTAATCATGACGACAGTATACATCCTTGAAAGCCAATTTATTGTACGTGATTATGGATTGATCTTAACGGCATATAGATCCGATGCTGCAAACATTACACTTCCAGCAGTGGCAACACAAATATCTCGTATCATGCACATCGACAAGTGCACGGAGAACAAATGAATGGCCAATGTTTGCGATTAATTTGATCGCGTTAGACATCCGTTTATTTATTAAAGTTGCTTTTCCACACCATTCAAATTAATAGAAGGTAGTCATGGAATTACCCCATAATAATAATAAAAAAAAAACAACATATAATTTCTGTGCACAAAAATGTTTTCAATTAAAAATAAATACACAATACAAGGAGAAAAGATTCAGTGTGCTTTTTTGGAACACTAATAGCCCAATTCTATAAAATTATTGTTTAGCTTACTTTTTTCAAATAAAAGTTTGCATACTCTTGGAGAATTGGTAATTTATGTAACATTTTTAATGAAAACATGAGTGAGCAGGCAAAACACATTTCTTTTATTTCTTATGGGATTCATATTCAACTGCAGGTTATAACACAATCATGGCACAATCATAAAACAAAACATGGCAACAAAGAAAAAATGAAATGACCCCTTTTCAAAAGTCTGCATACCCTTAGTTCTTTTTGCCCCCTTTAACATCAATGACAGCGTGCACTCTTTTGTAATAGTTGTCTATGAGGCCCCAAATTCTTGCAGGTGTTATAGCTGCTCATTCGTCTTGGCAAAATGCCTCCAGGTCATGCAGAGTCTTTGGTCGTCTTGCATGAGCCGCACGTTTGAGATCTCCCCAGAGTGGCTTGATGATATTAAGGTCAGGAGACTGTGATGGCCACTCCAGAACCTTCACCTTTTTCTGCTGTAACCACTGGAGGGTCAACTTGGCCTTGTGCATAGGGTCATTGTCATGCTGGAAAGTCCAAGAGAGTCCCATGCGCAGCTTTCATGCAGAAGAATGCAAATTGTCTGCCAGTATTTTCTGATAACATGCTGCATTCATCTTGCCATCAATTTGTACAAGATTCCCCGTGCCTTTAGAGCTCACACACCCCCAAAACATCAGTGAGCCACCACCATGCTTCACAGTGGGGATGGTATTCTTTTCACTATAGGCCTTGTTGACCCCTCTCCAAACATAGCGCATATGGTTGTGACTATAAAGCTCTATTTTGGTCTCATCACTTTAAATTACAGTGTGCCAGAAGCTGTGAGGCGTGTCAAGGTGTCAAAGAGCAGCCTGTATTTCTCCTGAGGTTACCTGTGGGTTTTTCTTTGTATTCCGGACAATTCTTCTGGCAGTTGTGGCAGAAATCTTTCTTGGTCTACCTGACCTTGGCTTGGTATCAAGAGATCCCCGAATTTTCCACTTCTTAATAAGTGATTGAACAGTACTGACTGGCATTTTCAAGCTGGAGGGATTTTCAAGCTGGAGGGATGAGGCACCCCGGTGAAGCCGATAGGCTGGAGGACCATGGTGGATCCGAGGTAACGTAGAGCCGAGGTGAATTCCAGGGATCGGAGGGCCAAGGCGGAGTCCAGGGCTTGGAGGGCCTAAGCGGAGTCGGAGGGTCGGAAGTTCCCCTTGTCTGAGATGTCACAGGGGGCAATGTTCAGGCCGGTGACTTTGGGGGAACCGGCTGATCAGGAGGAGGAGGAGGAAGAGTACTCAGGGTGGGCACAAGGGCGGGAACCAACTTCAGATCTAATAGCTCAGTGAGATCTGGCTCTGGGACGGATGAGGCTTGCAACGCTGGCTCTCGGACAGATGAGGCAAGCAACGCTGGTTTATCGGCCGTGGCAGGCATGGGCATTGGCTCATTGGCCGTGGCAGGCGTGGGCGCTGGTTTGTTGGCCGTGGCAGGCGTAGGCTTTGGCTCGTGGAGCAGAGGCAGGCCTGTGACATGGAGCAGACTGAAGCTTGGCTGTGACATGGCATGGAGCAGACTTGTGATCCAGGGCAGAAGGTGGCGCAAGCTCTGTGACCATGACGTGGCACTCTGGCTCGGCGACCATGACGTGAGACCCTGGCTCGGCGACCATGACGTTGGGCTGTGGTGTGGTGATCATGACAGTGGGTTCTGGCATGACGGGTGCTGTGGAATGCTTGGAGCAAGGGGCTGTGGAAGACTGTGGGGGGTTCACTGTGGGAGGTGAATCATTGTCCTCATCCTCTTTACGCACAGTAAATAGCGAGCCACAAAGTTCCAGAGCTGCATCCACATAGTCACACAGTGTCCAGTGAGGATCTGCAGGAGGCATCCGTGTCTTTATTGCACAAATTAGACCGGCTCTGAAGAAAATCACCAGAGCGTGGTCACCATAGTGCACCAAATTAGCCAGTTCGAGAAGCTCATGGACAAGATCCTCCACTGGACGGTCCCCTTGCCTGAAGAGGAGAATCCTGACAGCCACTAGATCCATTTGAGGTCAGTTCTTCTGTAACGGTTTGTAGTAGAGATGAGATGGGAGAGGAAGGATCTATACGCAGGCTTTTAATGAAGGTGAAGATGGAGATACCAAACAACGTGGAGTATTCAAAGAACCAAACAATATCATCAACACATAAACTATTAACTAGGAACATACATGGTAACATACAAGGTAACATACACGGTAACATTCAAGAACTGACAATGAGATATGAAAACAAGTGGGTATATATACAAACTGGTGCTTGATGAGGGAATAGGGAACAGGTGAGGAAGATGGGGAACAGATGGCTGTGATGAGGGCAGTGCACCATGGGAAATGTAGTTTGGGGCAAACTAATAACAGAAGACAAAAACCATATCAAAGTAAGAGTCCTTAGGAACATAACGGTGACTGAGTGTGACAACGGCCAATTTTGCTATTTTGTTTTTACGCATTTTCACTTTGTCGATAACAAAATAGCACGAAAAATGGATTGAAACTAGGCTAATGAAACTGCCGTCGTCCATGTTTTCTCTCCAACAACAAAACATTTGAACGTGTGCAAAACACTTGTTTTTTACTAGGAGAATTCCGATAGCACATATGGTAGCATCACTCCATGATCGTAGCGAATTACTACCACAATACAGCTGAAGAACAGTTAAACTAACAGCTGCAGCATTATTGTTCATCACTACAACAGACACAGGTAGTCACACGCTCAGTCTCTCTATCTCTTTCATACTCATACATCCTTGTTACTCCAATAACTTGTTAGAAACAGCCCAAGCTGTAGTTACTAGTTCTAAAGTGACATTTTCAAATTAGTAAATAAGGCTTGGGTGCATCTTTTGTTCTAGCAATGGCAGATCCTTAAACCGTGGGATAAGACAGTAGTTCCACACACAAAACTATTTTTTGGGATAGTCCTTAGTTTTCCCCTAATTTATTGTTTACTTGCTCATTGAACTGTTGTATAAAAGCAATATCACACTTGCTATCGTGCTGTATTGTCCATCTATTAGCACCGATGTGATTACCTGCAGTCGAATCACAACCGTAATGATATATATATATATATATATATATATATATATATATATATATATATATATACATACAGGGTTGGGAAGGTTACTTTAAAAAAAAAGTATTCCGCTACAGATTATAGAATACATGCTGTAAAATTTAATTTGTAACATATTCTAATAGATTACTCAAATTCAGTAATGTAATCTAAATACTTTGGATTACTTCTTCAGTACTGGCAGATTGTTCACTTGTTTTGACTATAAACAAGTAAATAAAGTAAGAAAATTCACTTAAATGTATCTTTCTTTAAGGATTGTTTTTATATTTTTACAGAAAAACAGTATTTAAATTCTCATTAAGAATAAGATATTTGCAGTACATTTTTGCTCTAATATCAAAGGTATTACTAGAGAAAAAAAAGTTATGCTCCAACGTGCATTTCCTTCATAGATATATTTGTTGTAGCGTTCTGTACATTGTTAAAGGCTACATTGGTTAGCATTTCTTGCAAAAATACCCTAACCTCATAAAAAACATTGACAAGGCATGTAATCGTGTATTTATTGGATTTATTTTTCATCTGTCAAAGCGTTTCTAACTGTTTTCTTGTTAAGCTGTAGAAACATGAT
Organism: Myxocyprinus asiaticus; assembly: GCF_019703515.2. NCBI lineage: Eukaryota > Metazoa > Chordata > Actinopteri > Cypriniformes > Catostomidae > Myxocyprinus > Myxocyprinus asiaticus. The sequence continues at coordinate 12,348,648 of NC_059360.1, read as the reverse complement.
GTAGCACCTCTATTAAGCCCCCAAGGGAAAATTCCTCAATGATGTTACATCCACCTTTTCACTCACATCAGTATGAACTTGTATGAATGTAACACATCTTAAGAAAGTGTTTCACTGCTGTTTGAAAGCTCCTCAGATTGCATCATTTATATGGATAAATGTTTTCCAACTGAATAGTCTAAACATTAAATGAAACAAATGATGATAAAATGCAAAGTAATCTCTTCAGTAATCAAATACTTTTTGAATGTAACTGTATTCTGATTACCAATGATTTAAACTGTAACTGTAGTGGAATACAGTTCCTAATATTTTGTATTTTAATTATGTAATCCCATTACATGTATTCCTTTACTCCCCAACACTGTGTATATTTATTTATATATATGAGCAATATCACAAGAGTGCGATATGGCCCTACATCAGCACATTGGCCGCAGGTAATCACAGTGGTGCTAATAGATGGCACTATATCAAGTGTGATATTGCTTTTATACAACAGCAGTGCTGATTTAGGAGCATATAGCACAATTGTGAGTGTGATATTGCTTATACACAACAGTTCAATGAACAAGTAAATAAAAATAAAAAAAAATAGGAAAAACTGAGTAGGGTCATAAAAAACACATTTGTGCATGGAAGTACTTTCTTACGCCATGGATCAGAACTTGCCGTTGCTGGTTCAAAACAAATGATGTGTCCAATCCTCTCAAAACATCACTTTAGAACTACTTGTATCACAGCTTGGGCTGTTTCTAACATGTTATTGGAGAAACAAGGATGTGTGTGTGTGTGTGTGTGTGTGAGAGAGAGAGAGAGAGAGAGAGAGACAGAGAGAGAGAGAGAGAGTTTGGGTTTTACACACTTTATTAAAACAGTTATTTCAAAAATAGAAGAACACACCACATAATTATAACTACCTTAATTTGCGTATAAAAAAACAAATCATCATTAAGTACAGAACACATACCGACATCACAAAACCATTCAATCTTAAAAAACATTAATTGCATTCATCAGTTTGTAATAATTAAAATCAACAAGAATTCTTGATTTGAACATATTTTTAGAAACTGATACAATGTGTTGTCCATTTTTCTGTTCTATTTTATTTCTTCTGGAAATGTAAATCGCAAGTTTGGCTTGACCAACAATAAAGTTCATTAGTTGACGCTTATATTTCTGTAATCTACTATACTTGAAGCCCAGTATGAAACATTGCTTTGTAAAACAAATCCCTAATAAAGAAAATGAAAAGTCTAAGAGATCAAAGAGTGGAGAAAGTCTGTCACAATTCATAAAACAATGAAATATTGTTTCTCTCTCTGAACAGAAAGGACAATTATCACTTATAGTGGGATTCATTTTCGTCACAAAAGCGTTAACAGCTTTAGCACCATGCTAGATTCTCCACTGAAGATCACCTGCTCTTTTAGAAAATGGTGGTTTGTATAGTACTCTCCACTCTGGTTCAATTTGCTCCACCACTCGCAATTTGTCTCTCCACAATGTGTCAGCTCTGTCTTTTAACATATGTTTATTGATTACCTTCACAATACATCTATTTAGCACCTTTCCTTTAACTGTACAAAAATCAACATATTCATTTTTACTCAGACACAACAGTGGACTATTGTAATTGGGTTTTTCAAGATCAGGTACAATTCTGATGTCTGGGGAAAAGTCATTAGCATCAGGGGAAATATCGCCCATACTGTATCTCCTGAGTAGGCTTTCTCTTTTGAGTTTAAAACCTCATCCAGTTTGTCTAGAAACTTTCTAGCAAATCTCACTGATTTATACCCAGATATAAAGCTACAGATTCTGCATCTTTTAGTCCAGGTCCTGCTTTGTCAACAATATCTTTCAAGTGTAGTAATTTCTTTGACAAAAGTAAGTCTTTAAGCCCTGGAATGTCATCTCCTGACACATCGAGGAGACCTCCAAAAACCACAAGTTCCTCAAGCAACCAAAAAAGTGATGTGGCTGACTCTGTCCACTGATGCTTAAAAAGTCTCCACACTTTAAAAAGACTTTGATAAAAAGAAGGTAATCCAGTAAAATCCAGAAAAGTATGATCCATTAAGAACAGTGCAGCATGAAGTCCCAATCCGCTCACTCCACATAAAATGCTTTGTGCAAGTGGCTTCCACACTAGACTTTGGGGTCCCATCAGTAGTCTCTGAATGAACTGTAAACGATAAGTTGCTCCTCTGCTGACAAGATTAGCCAGACCTTGACCCCCCTCAGGAAAAGAACACTTTGAGGGATCCAGTGCAAATTGTCCCAGAAAAAATTAACCATCTCTCCTTGAAGCTTTGGTAAAAGTCTAACAGGCGGATCTACACAAGCAAAATTATGCCATAGAGAGGATCCCACCAGGTTGTTGATTATAAGTATGCGACTTCTATAAGACAATTGGGGAAGTAGCCATTTCCATTTTTGTAAACGTCCTTTGATTTTCTCAAACATACAATCCCAATTCTTTTGAACATAATCATTCTTACCTAAAAAAATTCCAAGGTATTTTAATCCACCTTTCTTCCAGATTAAACATCCAGGTAAATTGGGAGGTCCTCTATTCCAATCACCCATTAAAAGGGCCTCACTTTTTTCCCAGTTGACTTTTGCAGAAGAAATTATTTTAAACTTATTAACAATAAGCTCCAATTTTTTAACATCATCAGATCCAGATATAAAAACTATTACATCGTCAGCATAAGCAGACAGTTGTAAAGAAATATTACAGTGTGGCATAGTTAACCCAATTAACTCAGTTCTTAATTTATGAAGTAGAGGTTCAATGGCCAGGGAGTATAACATTCCTGACATAGCACATCCCTGTCTAACTCCCCTCTGAACTTCAAAAGGAGCACTCAAACCACCATTGACTTTGAGTACACTCTCAATGTTACGATACATGGCCTCAATCATGCTTATAAAGCTCTGACTGGAACCAAAAGCTTCTAAAACATTTCACAAGTATGCGTTTTCTACATGCTCAAAAGCTTTTTCCTGATCTAATGAAATCAGACCACGGTTAACACAATAACCTTGCCACATCTAGAACATCTCTAACCAATGATATATTATCAAAGATTGACCTATTGGGTATACAATAATTTTGATCAGAATGTATTACTTGACTCAATACTTTGCTTAACCTTGTAGCTAGAGCCTTTGATAATATTTTATAATCTGCACACAAAAGAGATATCGGTCTCCATTTACTTATGTTTTGGAGATCCCCCTTCTTGGGTAACAGATTGGTGATGGCTCTTCTACAGCTTAGCGGTAGCAAGTCTTTGTTCAAACTATCATTATGAACCATAAGGAGATCTTCACCAATCACTGGCCAGAAAATTTTATACAAATCAACAGGTAGCCCATCAATGCCAGGAGTCTTCCCATTATCCATACCCATCAGAGCTGCGTATAATTCGTTTAGTGACAGAGACTGTTTAAGCATAGTATTAGACTCCTCATCTACCTTTGGAAGATCATTAAAAAAAGTAGAGTCCTCATTTTCTCTTTGAGATAGTTCACATTTATATAAATCTGAGTAGAATTCAACAGCACGTTTGCGCCCCTTGTGCTTTCACACCCAATAAGTCTGCAAGTAACTCTTTTTTGAATTTACTGCTTTCAAAACATTCACTATCAACTGTAGAAGCTGTTGTACCCCAAAGTTCCACTATTTCATTTTCTTTGTGAAAATTATTCATTGACTGGGCCATTTCCTTAGTAACATTAAGAGTGTACTCTTGACACAATTGTTTAATATGCACTTTGCCACAATCCCACCATTGTTGTAAGGAAGTATAAAACTGTTTTTGTAAATTATTACAAATAACTAAACAGTGATCAGAAAAACCGTCTGGAATTATTTTGCAGTCTCTAGCGAGATTTGCTTGAAAATTAAACATATAAAACCTATCAAGCCTTGCCATATAAATAAGATTATCTCTACTATGTGCCCAGGTATATTGTCTGCTCTTATGATGCACATTCCTCCAAACATCACATAAATCAAAAGTGAAAAATGTGTGACAATGACGGTGACCCGTGAATTATCATCATTTATGTAAAATCCTGTGTTTTCCCTGATGCAACGATCTGGTGGAAATTTAAAGAAGCCCTAACCTCCAATAATCTGTGGGAAACGGGGTGTTTCAACCGCACAAACAGCACTTTTTGAACAGTTTCATTGCAATTTGAGCGAAGCGAGACATAGCTCTTAACACATCTGCACTGCTCTTACACTTAAGTTTAGAACGGCACGAACATGAGCAGAGTGATACACACAGTGAAGTGTCCGAGTGCTGATATCTATCTATATGTATATATTAAAATATATTCATATTTAGCATCAATTTGATTCTGCAGCAGACAAGATGATAAAAACAAGATAATAACCAAATGATAAAAACATTCTGGGCTTTACTGAAAACAATATCCTTTCCCTAGTGTTGCCCATGATTGTCCCTCCTTTTCTCGAGGTTACAGTGACGCACTTACCGTGGAAGTGAATAGGGTCAATTTTTGGAGGGTTTAAAGGCAACCTGGAGTATTCATTTAAAATGAACTTTTCATTAGGACAGTGGTAATGATGGCAGTTTTGTGCTGTGTAATCAGTAATGGTTTTCTAGTCTTGGTAGAAGTGAGTGATGTGGTAGACACCTCTAAGTAATTATGTATTCTTTCAATGTGATTATCCTTTTGATGTCACATCCTGTATAACAGCTTTATGTTTCAATAATCTCAGGAGACATACATCTCAGTCTACACTCTCAACAAGACTCATCATGATCAAAACCATTATACCATTACTTATATCACTGCATTGGTGGCAAGGTATCTAAATGTCTTTGAAATTGTGTCCATGATTCAATTTTTTTAACTCTTTACTTATTACTCTGTTTTTTTTTTTTTTTTTTTTAGGTATTGAAGGTGGGAGTGATGTTTTGCAAACACCTAGTATTCTTTATAAACTAAAGGGGAGTTCTTCCCAGATCAACTGCACACACAATAAGGGTTCATCCTACAGATTGATGTACTGGTACCAGCAGCTACAAGGACAGCCTATGAGACTCGTAGCATTCACAACTTCTTATACCGATCCAGAATATGAAAATTCTGTTCCAGATAAATTCTTGGCCACTAAAAAAGACCCTGAGAGTGGATCTTTTACTGTGATGGATTTGAAGCCAAATGATAGTGCCATCTACTTCTGTTCAGTGAGTGAGCACACAGTGTATCAAACTCTGGCAAGAGCTGTACAAAAAATGTGCCTTAAAATGAGAGTACAACATTGATCAGCAGGGGGCAATGTGGTTCAAATAATTTTTAGCCTTACACTGCAAACTGAATGTCTCAATTTTACAGCTGTTTTGCATGAAATTATGCTTAAAACAATAAACTTGTCTCATAACTTATGACTCAAATGGGCCCAAAAATATCATAAAAGTTGTCCATGTGGTTTGTGCATCATACTCCAAGTGTTCCGAAGGCATTCAATGGGGTTTGGTGAAAATCACCCATAATTAAATAAGTAATTGTTCATTGAAAAGCTGTAAGTCTGTAGCATATTCATGAGCGCTATGAGAGAAGCTCATGCACAGTGGCTTCCATGTTCATGTGAGAACTTGCATTGTTTAGAGCTGTTTCACCACTTTGTGATGTTAGTGTTCTTTGGGGTCCTTTTTTAAGCCTTAAAATGAGGCACTATCCACTGTGATTGTTTTGAAAAGATAGGCCATGATATTCATTATAGCATTCCTTTTGTGTTCTGCATAAGAAAGAAAGTCATACCATTTCAGAACAATAGGAGGGTGAGTAAATTATGACAGAATTTTCATTATTTCACTATTTCTTTAACGGTACAAAGGTATTTTTGGGCAGGTTTTGGAAATATGGAGCATGTTTATTGGCTAAGTTCCAGAACGGAATTCCAGAACATTTTTTGAACATACTTTATTTAAGAAGATATTTCTAATAATAATAGATAATCAGCTTTTTTTTTCTTCTTTTTTATTTTTATTTTTATTTATTTATTTTTTTTTTTTTTGTGATCTGGAGAAAGCAGTCTCAGTATCACCTGAAATTTAGAAGCAGATTCAAATGCGCAGAGTGTAAACATTACATTAGCTTCTTATATATAACTTTTTCTACACTTTAAAACTACATGACAGATTTTTTATTTTTTTTATTTTTTTTACAGAGGATACATTCAGAGCCAACGAATCAAGGGCTGATCTTTCAGGAAAGTATCAAAATTGGAAGTTGACTCCTCCCTCTTGTGTCTTTAATTCATCGTAGAAGGACTTTGCAGAAAGAACCAACATGAAGAACACTCTACTAAGCATCTCTGTATATCTAATAGGGCTTACAGGTAATAATAAAACAATAGGCTATTGTGCAAACTGTGATATTAACTGTGATTAAACTTTTCATTTTGCCTATTTCAACATTACAACACATATCTGGTTTATTCTCCACAGCAGCGGGTCACACTAAAAATGTTCTCCAGACTCCTAGTGACCTCATAAAGAACCAAGATGAATCTGCTGTGATCAAATGTGAGCACAGTATACAGGACTATAACCAAATTCTGTGGTACAAACAAAGTCAAGACATCATGGGATTACAGTTGCTGGGATACCTTAAATTTAATGATGAGAAAAAAGAGCCTGCATTTGAAAACAAGATCAAATTGGAGGGAAATGCAAAGAAAAACGGCACTCTGACTATTAGCACTCTCACACTGAATGACAATGCAGTGTATTTCTGTGCAGCATACTACACAATGCTCAGAATCAACTATGTGTAATACAAAAACCCTTTTTAACAGGCTTGTTTTAGTGAATAACAAATGATCTACCTCTCCACACCTGCAGGCTTTGATTCAGTGCCAGCAATTAGCACAATAGGTCTAGCATGCTTACAGTTTATAAGCTTATTTATAAATTCATACCCTTATGAATTAAGGGTTCCTTTTAAATTTCACTGAACTGAGGTGGCAAACAGGAAGAAGAACTGTAATTCAAATTTGAATTTAAGGGTGTAGCAATTTATTATGAATTATTTAAAAACATGTTATCATAAATGGCATATACATTTCCAGAAACATTAAATGAGATTTGAGTAATAATTGTTGAAATGCCACCAATAAATACATTTGTGTTTACAGTAATTTTGCCTATAAATGTAATTTTATTGAATAAATCAACTTTTATTTATAGACCCAGGTGGAAGAAATCATTTAATTTGAATTTCTTTGAAATGCAGTTCAGTAAATTTCTATCCTGTCATTCCAATTAATGTTCCAATTCATTAACTCAATTCTTGAATCCTGAATTTTGCCCAATTCTGCTAAATGATGATTTATGTACTGCCTGAGATCATCTCTACCATAATAATGATGTCACATCCTGTATTACCAGCTAAAATTTAAATCATCATGCAAGATTTTGGTTTAGCCCATCCTGCTGCAATGTACAGTAACATGAGGAGCATTATTCTGTTGATCATGTCTCTGCATTGGGACCAGAGTATTCAAATGATCTCCATGACACTGAACATAATATAATGTCTTAAAATTGTTAGAGAAACATTTTATTTTCCACTCTACTGTATATTGTCTGTTGCAGGTGCCAGTGATGTTTTACAAATACCAAGTGTTGTCATGGCATCTGAGTTCTGCTCAGATGAAATGTATGCACAGGAAGGATTCTACATACACGCAGATGTACTGGTATTGACAATGGCAAGGACAAATGACTCTTACAGCGTTCACAACCACTTCACCACCAATCCAGACTATGGAGATTGTGACCCAAACAAATTCTTTGCCAATAAAACAATTCCAGAGAGTGGATCTCTGACTGTGAACAAAGTAGAGTCAGATGATAGTGCCATCTATATCTGCTCAGTGAGACAGCACACAGTGTAGTGAACTCTGGATAAAGGTATATAAAAACTGCTGCCTTTATATAGATCAACAGGGGGCAATGCGATTCAACAAACCTGGAGCCTTGTAGTACATATTATGCTATGTGCTGTAGTAGGAATGTATAACTAAATCAAATAAAGAGATGCTTCTCTTCATCTCTTCAACTCTTCATCATTGTGAGATTTATGTCGCCCAACAGTTTTAGTTGCACATCAAGATATATCTGTTCAAAGTGCTTTTAAAGATTTTAGATTTCTTGGGCTGTTTAGACATTCATATTTTGGTCAAAGTATTTCTGAAACTCTACTTGAACTACCAAAGACCATACAAAATTGGCCAAACACTGAGTTTTAAATAGTTCAGCAACAGAATTTGCAATTGATGCTATTAATTATAACAAATAAAACAATCGGCCATTGAAGAACATGCATTGGTTGACTGATCTGAATCTGACACGTCCCCCTATGGTGGTCATCCAATGATAAGGTTGTAAATACAAATATAATTTGTTTTAAGTTCAGCAGTAACATTTTCAAATGAAATTAATTGAGGTGATTGATGACTGAGTAAGGGCCACTCCACTGGTTCAAACGATGGTATCCAGCAAAGTTGGTGAAGGTATCGGCACATTCGTCTTTTCGGGCACGTGTGGTTGTATCATCTTAAACTATTTAGTTTAGTTAAGACTATATCTCACTCCTTTATTAATTTAATCTGACTCCAATTGTATTAGACCTCGAATTTAGGTTGAGATTCCAATTAACATTGAATATTATTTGAGATTTTACCTAGAATTTCATACTTGATTATTTTAATTAATTCTCTACTTTAAATTGTGCTTGTTCATTCGGAATCCTGTCGCTTCAAATCTTGTGGCGGCCGAGTATACGGACCCACATCACAAATTCATCAGTTTTGGGTCCAGCCAGAGGTAAATGACTAATACTATTTAGAATGAGTACCACTGCAGCTCATCTATTTCTAGTAGTTTTGCATAGTTCTATATATCTGTATACACATAATTAACATAATAATATCACTAGACAGAGGTAAATGACTAATACTATGGAAATAAGGCCAACCAGCATACCATGACCCAAATAGTAGTTTTGCTTACTGCTATAGTTTCCTATTACACTTTACTAGAGTAATATCAGCATTAAACAGAGGTTGTGACTAATAACATTTGGATGGGTCAATCAACAATCCGTTGTCCCAAATAGTACTTTCATTTAGCCCTTACAGCCTATTACAGTTAACTAAAGCCTAATGGTTAGTCAGAAAGCTAAGATCTCAGCTGATGAGCATCATGCTCCATCAAATGCTGGGACTAACTGGCGTCTGGGCAGAGCGAGTCCAGGAAGATAAGTACCAAATGACGTGTTTCAGCAAGGGGCGGCAGGAGTACTTAAGGAGAGGAGAATGTGGCAGACAGAGAGAGAGAGATGTGTGAAGCTGTTTGTGTGTTGAGCTGAAAAGCCAACAGAGTTTTTGTGTAGTGAAGCTGAAAAGAAAACCTTTTGTGTACTGCTGAAAAGCGGCCTTATTGTGTGCGACTGATAATTGCAACAATAAATGTCTAAGTGTTTTATCAAGCCAGCCCTAGCATCCTCCTTTCCATGAACTGTAACACTGGTGCCGAAACCCATTAAGGAAGGATGCCCCATCCAAGGAGTCCTCGCCCCTGACTGGGGGCCGCAACACCGAGGGAGTGTTCGATCTGGTGGCGCTGGAGCCCTGTGTCAACCGGCAACCAGAAGGAATGGCTAAGGGGTCCAGTGCCATTACCCAGTGTGTGGACGGAAGCAGGACAGCAGGGCTGAGGAACACTCGATGGCATATCTGGGGCCGGCGAGCTCCTCTCTCTCTCCTCTCTCTCCCTTCTCTGCTTTCTCTCTCCCTTTTGTTATTCCCAACCCCCTCTTCCCTTTCTCCTCTCTTTTGCCCTGTTCCCCCTCAAGAGAGAGAGATGTGTGAAGCTGTTTGTGTGTTGCAGGGCCAGCCCAAGCCTTTATGGGGTCCAAAGCAGAATTTGATTCGGGGGCCCCTCAGTGCCGCCAATAAGATTGACTATTGTCAGTGCTTGATTATTCGCACACTATAAATCTAACACACCCATTATCAATTTTATTAGTTGTAGCTGTGTTGCTTACATTATACCAATGTCTGCCTGGCATGTTTTTACCCTTCTACAGTTTTTAATTGTAACATTAGCAAACCCACTAGAGTGGTCAGGTGTTAATTTGCACTTTAATATTCAAAGTCTTACAGTACTAAGTGGCATACTTAATGTGGTGCACTGAAAAGTAGCAAAATAAACCAGCAGACAATACATTTACTGTAAACAAGTTAACCACTTTAATTGCTTTTGGTTAAAAAAAAAAAAAATAGCAACGTGCAAAAGTGCAGAACAATCAACTACAAATAAAATAAAATATAAACAGTATCTTATATAAAAAATAAATGCAAATGTAAAAAAAACAAAAACAAAAAAAAAAAAAAACAATTTAAATAAATTAAACAGATACCTAAATAATGACATAAAATGAACATAGGAACCTGTAACAAGATAACAATAATGTTTCAAGAATAAAACTATGTACAGATGTGCAAAAGGTTAGGAAAAAATTTATAACGATTCCAAAATAAACACATTAATTTAGACAAACTACCTCAACTTTATTACAAACTACCTCAATATTCCACTTTAAAATGTTCCACCCCAAAATGGTAGGCTAATGTAAATAATGTTAAGCTGTTATCAGTACCAAGTTTATGGAACAGAAGATTATTTTTATTACAAAAAATATATACCCAGGAAAAAGGTTATTTTTACAAAGACAAAAACTTTAATCTAAAACTAGCTAAGTAATATGTTGTATTATAATATATTAAGATGTCAAGGATATTTATAGATGATTAATCAAACATGAACTTTCCTAAAATAAGAAGATATGCTACCTAGGCTATGCTAACTAACTTGCCAGCTAATGTTAGCTCGCAACATAGCCTAGCTTCTTAACATACCTTTATCTTGCTGTTTTTTCTCTTCCTCGGCTTTCTTCTTTTTCCTTTTCTCTGCACCAGAGGGATATGTCCTTTTTGTGACATTGCGGTTTTGCTGCAATGCTGCTGCCTCTTCAATCAACTAACTGTCTGACTGTGCTTGCATCCTGCTGCCCATTAACATAATATTGCGTTTAATGCGTTTTTGTATAATTACCATTGTCCATTGACATATATACAGTATATACGTATATAAAAAATCAAACTGTCATTTCATGTGCTCTTGGGGGCCCCCTGGTGGACACGGGGGCCCTAAGCAGCCGCTTAGTTCGCTGATGCCTTGAGCCGGCTCTGGTGTGTTGAGCTGAAAAGCCAACAGAGGTTATTTGTAGTGAAGATGAAAAGCAAACCTTTTGTGTACTGCTCTCCCGGATGAGCTAAATACTTTTTATGCTCATTTTGAGGGAAATAACACTGCCCTCGTGGAGAGAGCTCTCACGGCCGATGTTAGTTCACTCTCCGTCTCTGTAGCGGATGTAACCCGATCCTTCCGACGGGTGAATATCCGCAAAGCCGCGGGCCCAGACGGCATTCCGGGCCATGTCATCAGAGTGTGCGCGAACCAGCTGGCTGGTGTGTTTTGTCTGTAGTCCCCACATGCTTTAAAACATCCACCATTGTGCCTGTTCCAAAGCATTCAAAAATAATTTGCTTAAATGACTGGCGTCCTGTTGCTCTGACCCCCATCATCAGCAAATGCTTTGAGAGACTAATCAGAGATTACATCTGCTCTGTGCTGCCTCTCTCTCTTGACCCATTGCAGTTTGCTTACCGCAACAACCGCTCCACTGATGATGCCATCTACAATACACACTGCTCTCTCCCACCTGGAAAAAAAAGAACACTTATGTGAGAATGCAGTTTGTAGACTACAGCTCAGCATTCAACACCATAGTGCCCTCCAAGCTAGATGAGAAACTTCGGGCTCTGGGCTTAAACAGCTCGCTGTGCAGCTGGATCCTGGACTTCCTGTCAAGCAGATGCCAGGTGGTTAGAATAGGCAGAAACATCTCCTCATCACTGACCCTCAACACTGGAGCCCCACAGGGCTGTGTTCTCAGCCCACTCTTGTATTCCTTGTACACACATGACTGTGTGGCAACACATAGCTCCAATGCCATCATTAAGTTTGCTGATGACACGACGGTGGTAGGTCTGATCACTGACAATGATGAAACAGCCTACAGAGAGGAGGTGCACACTCTGACACACTGGTGTCAGGAGCACAACCTCTCCCTCAACGTCAGTAAGACAAAGGAGCTTGTGGTGGACTTCAGGAGAAGAGATAGAAAACACAGTCCCATCACCATCAATGGAGCACCAGTGGAGAGAGTCAGCAGCTTCAAGTTCCTGGGTGTCCACATCACTGAGGAACTCACATGGTCCATCCACACTGAAGTCGTTGTGAAGAAGGCTCATCAGCGCCTTTTCTTCCTGAGACGGCTGAGGAAGTTTGGAATGAACCGCCACATCCTCACACGGTTCTACACCTGCACTGTAGAGAGCATCCTGACTGGCTGCATCTCTGCCTGGTACAGCAATAGCACCGCCCACAACCGCAAAGCACTGCAAAGAGTGGTGCGAACTGCCAGACACATCATCGGAGGTGAGTTTCCCTCCCTCCAGGACACATATACCAGGCGGTGTGTGAAAAAAGCTCGGAGGATCATCAGAGACTCCAGCCACCCGAGCCATGGGCTGTTCTCACTGCTACCATCAGGCAGGCGGTATCGCAGCATCAGGACCCGCTCCAGCCATCTCCATGACAGCTTCTTCCCCCAAGCAATCAGACTTTTGAACTCTTGATCTCCCACGATCAAAATACATCAGCACTGCACTTTATTATTATTACTACTCTTACTCTTATATCTCACACTGGACTGTCATAAATTATATTATTATTATATTATATTCTCTCTTAACAACTATATATACTACTATATATACTTTTTTATATATTTTTTTATTTTTATTGAATAATGTGTATCTATATTGTGCGTATTGTATACTGTACAGTGTATGTTATTATTTGTATATTGTGGTGTGTAATTATGTGTATATCAGACATTTAAATTGTGCTGTGTTAATTTGATGTTATTGTAAATTGCTATATGTCTCACCTATGTCTCATCACTGTCACAACTGCTATGTTGATCGGAACTGCACCCAAGTATTTCACACACCGCTGCACTTGTGTATATGGCTGTGTGACAATAAAGTGATTTGATTTGATTTGATTTGATTTGATTTGATCTGATTTGAAAAGCGGCCTTATTGTGTGCGACTGAAAAGTGCAACAATAAATGTCTATGTGTTTTGTCAAGCCGGACCCAGCATCCTCCTTTCCACGAACTGCTACATCTACTAAAGCCAGTAATTTCAGAAAAAGTCAGAATAGAATCAAGCTTAATTTATTAGTCAAGTAAATAAGTATCATGCCATTTACATAATTAATCAATTAGAAGTAATCAATACAAAACATCCAATGCGCAAAGATGATTCTTAAGAGTAAGAGATGCATACCTGACGTTATGTAATAAAACATGGTGTTGCGTGTTATAAACATAGAGCCCCATGGAGGTCTTAAAGAATTCCCCCGGGAAATTTACTAAGTTGCCTTAAATATCCAGACAGGATAACATCATCGACCAATGTTATACAATAGGAATTTGAAACTGAATAGTAGTGACTCAGGTTTTTGTTAAATGAAAAATGCATGTCCAAGTAATTTTACTTCCTGAACAAGTACGGACCCGAGTACGGGTTGCTTTCTCACTAATGCAAACTGCGGCACAGTTCCATTGCAACCGAACTCAGACCACCTCCTACAGGTAGCCTCGGGTTCGGTACTGTGGTCCGCAAAACAGCTTTCACTTTACCAACTTTTCATGCGAACCGTGCTCTGTTTCAGACTAAACTGCCAGTGTGAAAGCCCCCTTAACTGAATAACCTTTAGAAGTGTTACAGGCTTAATGTATTAAGCATTCTTTACTATACTTCACGGGAGACACACGCCTTGCATTCTTTTATCAATAAGGGGGAGATCAGCTGAGATGAACTGCATGCCAAGGATTTTGCATTCAAGCAAATGTACTGTTTTTGACAATTTCACAGTGAAACTATGAAACTCAAACAATCTGAAGTAAAACGGGTCTGTCTTGTACAACATAATAATAGGAATGCTTTATTGCAGCTACAGACAGACTCACTGGCGTAATCATTGGTGGGCTGGGCATTCATTTGCATTTAAGCCCCCCAAACCTTGTCTTCAATAATGATAATAGACATGGTATCAAAGCTGGATTCTGTTGTTAGAATTGGAATGCTTTGACAAATGAATCGCATAAAAATGAGAAATGTACATTGAAGATCATTTCATAATATATTTGTTGTTTAGGGGAAGTGACATTTTTGTTCCTTGAGCATTTCCAATTAGTTGTCAAACACAATCAAAACAATTTTGCCAACTAACTGTAAGTTTGATAGGTAGATAGAGTCTAGCTGGCTAGTTTAGTCAGAGTATTTTTATACATACTCTTAAATCGACCTTATATACTGGTCCCATTGTAATTAATGTGCTGCGTAATTCATACGGTTGCAGTGTTAACAGTTTAACTGATTATAATGGGATCGATCAAATATTCCCGAACTTTCCGCTAAAGAAATTTTGTAAGCATTAGGGGTGGGCATTATGACCAAAACCTTATATCCTGCATACAGGAAATACAAATGAGCAAGGAGTGTTTATCTTGAGACAACTGTGGGATGGTGTTTGTGTGTGATGTGAAATCTTCCTTAGTTCCGAACCTTTCTCTGACCAGCAGGTCATGATGATAAGAGTTTATCTTACTGTTGCAGCAGTCTGGTTCACAGGTTTTTTTTTTTTTTTTTTTTTTTTTTTTTGTGGTGAAAAACCTTTGATATTCAGCCTATAGGCCCTTTCTCACCTACAGTCCTGTACTTTTCCTTTAGCAACTTTCTACATGAGAACTCTTATGAGGAACAGAACACCCAAGGAGTCTTTTCCCCTGTTGCTTCGCATTGCCACCGTAGTTACCACTGTAGTGACGTAATCTAGTATCGACCATTTTTTCTTCTGACAAGGTTGGAACGTGCAATTCAATATAAACAAAAACAAAACAAAAAAACATCATCAACAACGCAGATGGAGGATGCTGGGATCAGAGTTACACTTTTATTAGGGCTGTTTTACATGAGCTTTGGCTGCATCCGAAAACATAAGCAGCTGCCTAATCAGTTAATGGTTTAAATGACAGCATCTTTGGATAAATGGAACTCTAAAGGAAACTGGTCTCTAAACAGTTTAAAAAGCACCTTATTTCATCCTATCTCAGCCCCTGAAGGCAGCATTTTCCTGTTCTCGTTTTTCAACAGAAGCTGCCACAGCAGCTCATTCGTTTTACAGCTCCAGCTTCATGCCACTTGAGCTCTATTACAGCTTTATTCTTATGCGAGAAAAACAAAGATTAACTATTTAATTCAATCATCATTTCAACACTCCCCAGCATTTCAGTCTGGTTCTCCCGCACAGGTGATTCCTGTCAACCTGATTACCTCACCGCGCAGCTCATTTAGGGCATGTTCCATTCAGCGATTCCGTTTCTTCCAACAAGACTATCACAATTGTTCTCCCTTCAAAGCGCCTTTTGGAGTGTGATTTATTCCATTCGGAACACAGGGGCAATCATGCAACTAGAAAACTCCTTCCAAACGAGCACTATTTTAATTACAACATCTTTTCAAATCAACGCAGATGTTTTAGTGCCACAGCAGCACCCACTCTGATCATTCTACAGCTCACTACAGGTATACACAGACTCTTTCTGAACAGACACGAGCCGAATTCGGCTCCACATGAGGCGGATCACGCGCTGCGTCCAACACATTCATAATCATTCCGCAAACGTGTCCTGCCGCCTCACAGTATTCGAGCTCGCCTCACCACACAGCCCCGATAACCATGAAGCAAGCATTTCTAAAAACTTCTACTCATCTAGACCATAACATGACATTTCTCCTCCCACCCAGGACAAACGCTTCACGCAGGTAAAATTAATACATCATTTTATTTTACAGACAAGTAATTTCTACTTTTGCCTGAATCATTGGATTGCTAACCCTTAACAAGCTCAACCATAGAACCTAAATGCTGCATAACTTTAAAAGCATTCAACAATCTGTCATAATCTTACGCTCCACCCAAGTTTAAAGATGTAGAATTTATTACAGGTCATCAGTATAAACAAGTTGTTTTATTCATCACACTACTGCAAATGGTGCACATATAGTATCTATTAAATCCAACTCCCAGGCACAAACTCCAAATGATTTCATACGTCCTCGTCAAAGAAGACTACGGTATTTATCTGGATACGTAATTTCATGTGCCTTCTTAATTCATGATAAACCAACCTTAAATGACATTGTATGTACGCACACACAAGCATGTTTCCGACATTTAATCTAGCAAACAGTTATGTTCAGGCATCTGCAGACGATACGTTTACCATGTTACCATGTTTACTTTTGGCTATATACATCCCTAAGCAGCACAAATGTGCCGTCCAGTTGCCGCAACTGTGGCGTCTTTCGGGTCATGTGACTAAAACCTCCCACTACATTGTAAACAGCACAACTACATTGTAAACAGCACAACGTGCCCAAGTGCCTTAACTGTGGCATCTTTCGGGCCATGCAACAACTCCCAATACACCGCAAACAGTGTAAATGCACTGTCCAAGCACTGCAACTGTGGCGTCTTTCGGGCAATGCAACAAACTCCTACTACACAGCAAAACAGCGCAATGCGCTGTTCACGGGCCACACGTCTTTCAAGCCATGGGTCTAAGCATCCACGTCCCCGTAACCTACATTGCTCCACTCATACCAAACAAACCATTACCCACCTAATGATCATCAAAATCGGGCCGTTTTAGGTCTTCCCTTAACATTTCACCATAAGCCTGCACCTCTGCACCAATCAGTTTCATTCGTACATAGCCTACCATACACCCTCACATCAAATGCTCAAAGGTGAGCTCTTGCTGCATTCAGTTCTCCCAAGTTAAATTCCCTCTCAACAAAGCATACAGACTAAACCTAAAGAGGGCTTTCAATTTTTATTTTCAATCTGCCAAATCCCATCCAGCCCTTTCAATCATTAGCACACTATCTCCATTACAGAGGGTCCCAATCCAGAACTCCTCTCGATCCACTTTTGTAGATGACAAAAACCAAGCAGTTTCCTGATTCCAGTTCCAAATGATTAAATTCGGCATCTCAGAAAAAACTATACTCAAGCCATTCCTTCCATATCGGCGCTGTAACCATAGAAGCCCAAAAAGCCTACCTGAGCACCAAATACACCTACTGGGCCATTGGTCATCTGACGCTTACCTCAGCTACATCCGTACCAACCGTCTCCATATCAGAAATGCACAACAAGCCTTCACCAGCTAACCATAAGGCGTTCACAGTTTGGACCAGGGGGACGCTTGCTTATCCTTGTCAATAATCTAGGCCAGCCCCATCATTTAGATGCTGCAGGGGCCCATCCGACCAGTCTAGGATTCACGCCACCACTCAGGCCCCCGTGGTACAGCATTGCAGACCCCTCCAATACAATCCATTTGAGGGCTCTCCCGTTCAACCAGCAGTGGGATCTCCTGCCCGAATGCAGTGTGAAATATTCATGTTTATTTGTATCGTGGGCTCTCCCATTCATGGCCCAGGATGACTCCCCCGTCGAATGCAGTGAGCGAGCCACACATTTACACTATCCTCAACAAAGGATTACATTAACTTGCAAACTACTGAAACAGTAACAGGCACACAATACTTTCCTCGTGTAAACTAGATTTCATGACAGTATAGTGTGCAATAGAGTTCAACCCACTGTTGATAAACATCTGATTATTTATACCTGTCATCCCAGGAAAAAATTGATGTAGTAATCCAGATATCACTTTAATTTCTGTGTAGTCACACAGTACAAACAGTACATCTGGATGAAAACTCAGTGTGTCTCCCGATGAAGACACACACACACACACACACACACACACACACACACACACACACACACACTGAAATGGGTGATCCTCTTTGTATACTTTGCTGGTTTTATTTGTTTCTGCTAAGGAAATTGTAAAATCCTCTGAGTAGCATGCTAGCAGCTAGTTGTTCACAATGGCAGCTGTGGACTCCTCTCCTTTCTCAATGCTTTGTTAGTCATAGGTTTTTGACCAGTCACAGGCTGCAGCACCTCCCACAGTCTCCAACAGTCCCTATATGCCCCCAAAGTATCTACTCTGGTGTAGGAGCTAAAAATCCCCCCAAAATGTCTCTGAAGATCTATAGTTCCTTTGGTGTGAAAGCGACAAAAAGTACTAGTCCCGGGGGAAAGTACCTAAAACGGGCTTTAGTACTGCCAGTAAGAAAGGGCCTTACTGTATATGACAGATGTTGCTGTGGTGTATTCTCTGAAATGCGCTCTCCATTTCATTCTCTCTTTTTTCTACTTAGGCTCTGTCTTCAGTACCAAAGTTCACCAGAGTCCTTCAGACGTATTTAAAATGAAAGGAGATTATGCAGAGTTTCAGTGCCTATACAGTTTATCAAGCTATGATACTCTGTGATACTCTGGTACAAACAAACCCCGGGCCATGGATTAACATTAATGGGACTTCTCTTGGTGCAGGCTGAACAAGTAGAAAATAATTTTAAAAACAAAATTGAATTGAGAGGAGATGCAACCAAGAACAATTCTCTGGTCACAAAAGACCTCTCAAGTAATGACAGTGCAGTCTATTTCTGTGCAGCTACTTTACAGTGAAACAGACTCTCAAACCTTAATACAAAAAGCTCTCTGTGCCACTGTCACAGGACTAACCACACCAGCACTGACTCACCTGCAGAAAGGGCTTATGGTTTGATTTTTTGCCATCATTTGAGGTATTGTGCATGGTTTTTATAGAAATAGTTGTTTATAATATATTTCTTTAACTGGGAGTTACAGTCTCAAACTCTCAAATGTTTACCTCATAAGGGAGTAATGTTGTACTACTGTAGTATTGCTATATAACAGTGAAACTGTTTGCATGTACACCAATATGTCTATAAGTGTTTAAGCAATCCCCAGTAGGAACAGAACAAGCCTTGCTACTATATTTGACCACTATAAAGGTTATGAAAACCAATATAAAGTTATACGGTACAACACAGGCTTTATCCTCGGCATCCAAGAACAGTAGAGGGAGCCCTTTCTCCATTATTGCTAAATTACAGCAGCATTTAAAAATATACATATTTCAAAAAGGATTTAAATTCTTTACATAGGATTTTTTAATTTTTTTAAATATGTAAACAACTCCCACTGTGTTCATAAATATTCTCAATAAAAACTAAATACATACAGTAAATAAATACACAAATAAAGGAAAGAATCCAAATAAAATAAAAAGTATTTTGTAATGATTTGTATTATTGGCACAGATGAAAAAAAAAAGTGGAAATAATTATTAATTTTCCTTTGCTCGTACTTACTTTTTAAAATCTATCTGTACACTTTGTTGATCTACAGTACATAACTCACCAACTCTTTTTGTCAGTGCCCACAAAGATGACATCACTTCCTAATGGAAGTGGCCCCTTTATCTATTTTATAGCAGTGTTACCCAGCACATAAAGCAAACATGACTGGTATTCTTCTAAGTGTTTCTAATTCTTTATTATACCTTACAGGTAATCCTGCCCAATTTAACATTTTTAGTTTACTGTATTGTTTATAATGTATGCTACTGTTACACTACCTATGTAGATTACCTTGTTCTTTTGTAAATGCACAGATTTTATGCATGTATTTTCTCTAATTACAGCTGTCTGTCTCGGTACAACTGTTGTCCAGACTCCTCGTGACCTCTTAAAGAGCCAAGATGAACCTGCTGTGATTATATGTGAACACAATATACAGAACTATGACCGTATTCTTTGGTACAAACAGGAAATTATGGGCTTAAAGTTCATGGGATACCTTAATCTACAAAATGACTACCCAGAGTCTGAATTTAAAGGAAAGGTTGAATTGAAGGGGGATGGAAGGAATAATGGCAGTCTGACTATCAACACTCTCGCACTGAACGACAGTGCAGTGTATTTCTGTGCAGCATATTACACAGTGCTCAGAATCAGTTCTGTTGAGTACAAAAACCTCCATCTGTTGTATAAACTTAACAGTGACTTCACTATAACTCTGCACCTGGAGCTGTGGGGTTTGATTCAGTACCAATTAACGATTCTTGTAATTTTGGATAGACTTTTAATATTATTAAATTGCATACCTTTCCTATGAATAGTTATCTTTTGACACATCATTAATATGGTACCACAATGTTTAAGCATTATGCTTATTACCTAATATTTATTAATTGCCAAATGGCATTTATCTCACAAAACTCACTAAGTCATATATCACAAAATCAAAAGAGAAAACATAAGAATATATATATATATATATATATATATATATATATATATATATATATATATATATATATATATATATATTGTACATTTTAGGTATGTAATTGTACATTTAAAAATCACATTTCGCCTTGTGTCTTTTTGTCATTTACTGTATGCTGATTTTAAAAATAATAATAAAAAAGTTTGTCCTTGGTGACAGTGACTTCACCCTTATATGTCACACTGCTTAGGACGGATTTCCTGTCAGCAGGCTTATAACTGAGATAATGACTTGACTTCACAAATAACTATGTCATATCCTGTATCGACAGCCAAAATCTTTCAGGACAATGATCCAGTTCACTGTCAACCAAGGCTTTGACATGATCATGGTCGATGCTTTGCTGATCCTGTCACTTCATTGGAGCCAGTGTATGCAATACTATTTCAGAGTATGACCACACTTCAATAGAATGACTATATTGTACACAAATAATTTATTCACCATTGTTCTGCAGGTGCTTCAAGTGGAGATGGTGTTTCACAACAGCCAGGCATTCTTTTGGCACTGAAGGGGAATTCTGCTGAGATGAACTGCACACACAATAAGGGTGCTGACTACAGTCAGATGTACTGGTACCAACAGCGCCAAGGAGAGACTATGAGACTTATTGTGCTCACAAAAAGCTATGGGGCTGCAGACTTTGGAGATAATGATCAAAGTAAATTTGCAGCTCAAAAAGATGTTCCTGAAAGTGGATCTTTCACAGTGAAGAATGTACAGGCTGATGATAGTGCCATATATTTCTGTTCAGTGAGCAAACACAGTGTATCAAACACTGGAGAGAGATATACAAAAACACCTGGCATATTTTACATGAAAAATGGAGAATTAACAATCCCAAAGGGGGCAGTCTGTCACAGATAATCAGCAGTGTTTCGTGCAATATATTTTTTATGTTTGTACAACACAAGTTGATGTATTCCTATCAATACACCTATTACAAATTACACCTGTGGTTACTCTGCTAGGAGACCAGTGTGAACCTGAAGGGAACTGACTTCATCCATCCATTAAAAATCACACTGGGACCATTTGGTTAAAAGTAATTGCAAAACTGGAAAAGACAAGTGATGTTAGTTCTGATCTATAAATAATGACAAATGATGCAATTACATTAATAAATGTTAAGTGTGTCTTACTTGTCCAAATCCCATTTTTGTCCAAATCCATTTTGTCCATGGATTATATTTAATATGGATTATGTAATCAGATTGCAAAAATCAAGTACTGTAATTAGATTGCATAACATTTTATAGTGTTCATAATCAGATAACAGTTACATTTTATGGGTTACATGATTACATTCTGATTACATCAGCAATGATTCAAAGACAATAACTAGTGCGTAATTTACAAATAATGCTCCTGCAGACAGAGCGCTCCCATTCCTCATTTGACCACATGCAAAAATAAATTGACTTTCAAAGAGATGGGGCGAAATAACTGAGCAATGCAATCTTTCAAACATCTCAAAGACTCCACATATTTTCTATATTTGTATAACTTTATATACGTTCTCTAAATATAAAATATTGATACACTATATTGCACTGCATAAGCACTGCAAGTGCTTAGTTCAGTCCACAAATACAGTACACACAGGGCATATGGTTTCCGTTTTAAATTTAGTTTCTCACAAATACATGCCCAACTGTTTCTATTTGCATCCTGAATCAAAAATAATGTATTTCAAACAAGCCCTCGTCCACCTGTCCATAACTCCACACATTCTTCTTTAAAAACACATGTTTCAAACAAACATTTCAGATGTGTAGGTTACATGCAACTTTGTTTTTTGTACCATGCAAATGCAGCTTGGCCCATGCTTCAGTATGGTGTAAAAGCACATTTATTTTTCTGATCATTTAAGGATATTTTTTTAATGCAGCAACAGACAAACAGTTTGATTTTATGTTTACTTTTAATAAAAGGAGAGTTAATTGGTATTTAATCCATTTTAAATTAATTATTCAATTTACATCAAAATATGCAACGGGTAATCCAAAAGTAGTCCAAAAATAACCAGGTTAGATTGCCTAAAAAATTTAATCTAAAAGATTACTTAACAGATTACAATTTAAATTGTGTAATTTACTACTCGATTACATTTCAGAAGTAATCTTTTCAGCATTGCATGTCTTTATTAAGTGCAACTACAGAGACAGTCCTGTAAGGGAAAAGGAAATTCATTTCTTTTTAACAATCAAACATTTGTTGCCAGTGCACTCAAAGACGATGTCACTTCCTCCTTCCCCAGCATTTAATGCATAGCAGAGTCACCCACCAGATTAAGACAACATGCCTAATATTTTTCTAAGCGTTCCTATTTCACTCATATGCCTCACAGGTAATCTAATAACATATCTGGATACTCTTAATAGTTAAATATGTAATCTTAGTTTACTTTGTTACAAATAGTCAGATTTTTTTGTCTGTGTGTGTCTATTTTCTCTTATTACAGCTGTCAGTCTTGGTAAAACTGTTGTCCAGACTCCTGGTGATCTCATAAAGAACCAAGATGAATCAGCTGTGTTCATATGTGAACACAATATACAGAGCTATAACAGTATTCTTTGGTACAAACAGAGCCATGACAACTTGGGCTTTAAGTTCATTGGATATCTTTTACATAAAAATGAAAACCTAGAGTCTGAATTTAAAGGAAAGGTTGAATTGAAGGGAGATGGAACAAAAAACGGCACTCTAACCATCAACACTCTCAACCTGAATGACAGTGCAGCATATTTCTGTGCAGCATATTACACAGTGATCAGAATCAACTCTTTCTATTACAAAAACCTTCTTTAAAAGCAAATTACCTCTCGACACCTGGACCAGCAGGGTTTGATTCAGTGCCAATAATGAACACAAGAAGGCATTGCACATTTATTTTAATCCTAATTTGACTGAGCATTTGTCTGATCGAATATATGTATATATATATATATATATATATATATATATATATATATATATATATATATATATATATATATATATATATTTTTAAACTGGTCATATTTATTAGCACAGATAAAAACACAGATTTAGTACTCCCCTATCTGTGCTACTAAATATGAGCAATTTGAAGCATTGTTCAGTTGTTGGTTAATTGTCACACAGAAAGTTGTCACAGAGTCTATATCTCACTAACTTTAAGGTTTTTAGTCAAAAGTGAAATAACACAATTATGTATTTTCCCTAACAGTGGTTCCCTATCTGTCACACACTCGACGCTGGTGTCGATGTAGTGACACTAGGGGTCACTCTTGGGAGCCCGAGACACCTCTGGTCTTTGATAAAAGGCCAATGAAAATTGGCGAGTGGTATTTGCATGCCACTCCCCCAGACATACGGGTATAAAAGGAGCTGGTATGCAACCACTCATTCAGATTTTCTCTTCGGAGCCGAACGGTCATGCTCATTGAGCTGAATACTACTGTTCATTCACTCTGCTGGATCTGACGGCGCATTTCAGCGGCTTCTCCCTCCTCTGCACTGGGGCACTGCAGAGAACGCCCCTGGGCGCTTCTGCAGAAAAACTAGAGAGCATTTTTCCCCTCGAAAAGAGTATATATTTCTCTAAAAGAGCGCACACACGGAACGTCTTTTTAAAGACGCGTCTTTTTAAAGATGCTTTCCGATTGTGTGTTATTCCTGGTTGTGCTCGTTATCTCTCGCCTTCTAACGGTCAACATCACTGTCTTTCATGTCTGGGCACTGCTCACGCGGAGACAGAGTTCGTGGATGGTCATGTTCTCATTGCGAGAATATGTCCATGGCAACGTTGTGGTCGCGGCTCGCCTTCGTAAGAAAGCGAGCCATCCCAGAGGCTCCCGCCTCGGTCCTTTTACCCACGGGTATAAGGCCAGCGCGGCTAGCACTGGGGGCGATTTGGGGACCCCAATGGGACCGCCTCCGCCGGGTATCCCCCCGCGGACCTCCCATTCCCCAGCACGCTCGTCTGCCCCGATCGGGCTTCCGGGTGAGTCCGCTGGCTTGTCTCACGGCGAGTTCGACCTCTTATTTGGAGCCTGCGAAAGTGATAAGCTCTCGAGCGCAGCATCGGTGAGCGGGCTCGTCCAGTCGGAAGCCTCAGATGGGCTCCTCCCTTCGGGGTCGATTGCCCAGTCACAGGCTGACGCAGAGATGACGACATGCTTTCCCGGGCATCCGCGAGCGTTGGTTAGAGTGGATTTCACCGCTCTTCCCTGAACACTCGCGGCTCGGTGATTGGTTCCTGGGCTCGCGGCACCATTCAAAGCCACGCCCCGCCCCCCGTTCCTTTCTTCCCGGAAGTGCATGAAGAGCTGACAAGGTCGCGGGAGGCACTTTTTACTGCCCGGTCCCGATCTTTTAAGCTTCCCCGCCCTCACTACCCTCGATGGTGGGGCGGCCAAGGGCTATTCGGCAATCCCCCGGTGGATATAAGCGCTCGCGGTGCACCTATGCCCGCAGAGTGCTGCCTCCTGGCGCGGGTGCCCAAAGCCACCGTCCAAGGCCTGTAGGTTTACGTCGTCTCTGACGGCCAAGGCCTACGGTGCCGCTGGACAAGCCACCTCCGCCCTGCATGCCATGGCTCTCCTGCAAGTCTGCCAAGGTGCTAAAGGAACTGCACGAGGGCAGTTCCGCCACGGGATTGATGCAGGAACTGCGCTCGGCGACTGACCTCGCTCTCCAAGCGACGGAGGTCATGGTGCATTCTCTCGGGCGGACGATGGCCATACTTGTGGTCCAGGAGCGCCACCTTTGGCTCAACCTGGTCGAGATGGGTGAGGCTGACAAGACACGATTCCTTGCTGTCCCCATTTCCCAGGCGGGCCTATTCGGCGACACCGTCGATCTCAGTTCTCGATGGTAGAGCAGTAGATGGATGCTAGCCGCCATATCCTGCCCCGGCGTGGCTCAAGATCCCTGCCACAGCCCGCCCCTTCTGCCCGGCCCCGGCGTGGATCCCACTGCAGGAAGCAGATGTCACCCATCTCGCGGCCGCCCAGAACCCGTGATAGGCTTCAAAGTGCCCTTGAGATGGGCGACCCAGGGACAACGAAACCCGCTGCTCTGGAGCTGGTAAGCAGATCTTCATCTTTTTGTTACCTTTTGCATTTTGCACAGCATGCCCAAGTGGCTGCAGTACTCAAGAGCTCAGCAAGAGCGGTTTCCTTGTTCCCTGGGTCACGTATCCGGTGTGTACGGCCATCATCATGACCACCGTCCACCACTCCATTTGGCAGTTTTGGCGCTCCAGCGGCAGTCTCCCGCCCCTGAGCACCCAGCTGTGGCACAAATCCACCCCCGATGTGACAGTCTCCACAGGTCACGAGGACAGGCCTCTTCCTCCCCTGTCCCAGGCTGTTCCAGGGGTGGTCACAAGGAGCCAGGTAAGTGCTTCGATGTCCTTAGACTCAGCACGGCCACGACGTGGTGTGGCACCTCGAGCTCCACCCCCTGCGAGGCCCCACCTGCCGGTACATCGGATGACATTGTCCCTTTGGTCCCCCTTCCGCAGAACTTGGACGCATGGCTTGCGTTTTCCAATCCGTCACGAGGGCTGGTCCGGACCGTCTGACTCGGCTGCACGATTCACTTCGCCGGGCATCCGCCCAGGTTCATCGGTGTCCACTTCACATTGGTGAAAGACGAAAACGCTGCTACCTTGCGCAGAGATCGCTACCCTCCTACGGAAGGGCGCGATAGAACCTGTCCCTCCAGCCGAGATGAAGAAGGGGTTTTTTCAGCCCCTACTTCATTGTACCGAAAAAAGGCAGTGGGTTGAGGCCAATCTTGGACCTGTGAGTTCTGAACTAGGCTTTACACAGACTCCCGTTCAAGATGCTGACGTGAAAACTCATTCTGGCGAGCGTTCGGCATCAAGATTGGTTCGCAGCGGTAGACCTGAAGGATGTGTACTTCCACGCCTCGATCCTTCCTCGACACAGACCCTTCCTGCGGTTTGCGTTCGAGGGTCAGGTGTATCAGTACAAAATCCTCCCTTTCGGCCTGTCCCTGTCTCCTCGCGTCTTTACGAAGGTCGCCGAGGCTGCCCTTGCCCCGTTAAGGGAGGTGGGTATTCGCGTTCTCACCTATCTCGACGACTGGCTAATCCCAGCTCACTCTCGAGAGGTGTTGTGCGCACACAGGGACCTGGTGCTCTCACACCTCAGCCGACTAGGGCTTCGGGTCAACTGGGAAAAGAGCAAGCTCCTCCCGGTTCAGAGCATCTCTTTTCTTGGATTGGAGTTGGACTCAGTCTCCTTGACGGCGCACCTTACGAACGAGCGCGCCCAGACGGTGCTGGCCTGTTTGAAGGTGCTCAAACAGGGAACAGCGGTTCCACTGAAACTTCTTCAGAGGCTCCTGGGGCATATGGCATCCCTGGCAGAGGCCACCCCGCTCGGGTTGATGCACATGAGGCCGCTTCAGCACTGGCTCCAGACTTGAGTCCCGAGACGGCCATGGCGCCACGGGACACACCGCGTGGCCATCACGTTGGTCTGTCACCGTCTTTTCAGACATTGGACCGACCTCTCATTACTACGGGCAGGTGTTCCTCTAGAACTGGTCCCCAGGCGCGTCGTGGTCACGACAGACGCCTCCAAAATGGGCTGGGGCGCCGTTTGCAATGGGCACGCAGCCGCCGGCCT
The DNA here is from genome assembly GCF_019703515.2 of Myxocyprinus asiaticus. NCBI lineage: Eukaryota > Metazoa > Chordata > Actinopteri > Cypriniformes > Catostomidae > Myxocyprinus > Myxocyprinus asiaticus. Next base: position 12,321,440 of record NC_059360.1, on the reverse strand, counting down.
CTGGACGGGTCCGCGACTGGGTCTCCAGACCAGAGATGTCTCGGGCTCCCAAGAGTGACCCCTAGTGTCACTACATCGACACCAACGTCTCGTTCCCTCCATCAGGGAACGGAGGTTACACCAGTAACCATGACGCTTTGTATGTTGGTTTTAAACACCTAGTTAAAAACACTATAACATTAGAATAATAATTGTGAGTTATATTCTCCAAACTTAAGTATTAAAATCATATTTTTGTTAAAGCTGTTGGGTAAACAAGTGTATACAATTAAACAATACTGGTATACATTCAGACAGGGCTCAACAATATAATAAAGGTAGATTTTAATAAGGGTATTTTTCATAAATGTCAGGTCGGGGTCAGGTCAGGTTAAATTCAAGCATTGATCATTAACAAACATGACGTCAAGCAATGTTACAGTTTCATTTTCAAAATCTTCTTTATCATGTTTCATATTCCTTTTTGACTTTCTTCAACTATGCAGCCTTTCCTTTTAATTTAAATTTGAGCTAGCTTAACAGAATAAATGTGTAAATCTCCACAAGCCTAAATGCTTGTCATTAAATTGCAGTAATTACAAAACATGCGGTTTGGAGGCGCCAGGGGTCCACCCTAGAATCTGTCGAAAACATTTTGTGGAGGTGGCGTTCCTATGCTCAGATGGAGAAAGAATCAACAAAGCCTGAACATTTCTCACTTAGAATATTTCTCCAGCTCAAATCAACATGTTCAGAGTTTTCTTTTTCACACTTTTGTTTACAGGTAAACAGCTACTATTATCATAAAACAAATAATGCTAGTAGGGCAATGACTTTACATTATGCTCTTTTCACTATTTGTTCCTTTGTTTCTTTTTTCAGGTTCTGTCGACAGTGGCAGTGTTCAGCAGAGCCCCTCAAATCTAATTAAAACCAAGAGAGACACTGCAGAACTTGTTTGTAAACACTCATATAGCCAGCTACAGTATGATATTCTGGTATAAAAAAACACTGGGCCATGGATTGACTTTAATGGGATATATGTGGAATAACAATGATTTCCCAGAGGATACATTTAAAGGAAAAATCAGTCTAACTGGAAATGGAGCTAAGAATGGCTCCTTTATAATCAATGATCTTGCAACAATTGACAGCGCAGTCTATTACTGTGCAGCTAGTTTGCACAGTGTGATATACAGTTATGCCACAATACAAAAAGCTCTGTAAGTACTATTGCTGCAGAATTAACCACAGCAGGTCTTTTGCACCTGCAAAGTGGCTTTAGAGTTGTCATGGCCTAAATGTTCTTTTCTGAATACTGAAATACTTAAAAACTGGTCAACAAGGATGTAAACAGGTTACACTCAATTCAGTTTATATTAAAAGTAGTATGATAGTAAAACATTATTGTAACTAAATAGTCAAATGATGTGAATTCCAAATTTAAATGTCATTGATTTCCTGCAGTCATGAGTACATCAAGCACAAATCTTTAGTTATATCTTTTCTGTTCTTTCTGTGTTTCGTAAGGACGTCTATAGTTCTTGAGTTAATTAAGCTGCAAAAAACTTTCCCCAGACTACTGTTAATTGTGGGGGTTCATTTTATCTCTGTTTTTAAATATTGGGCTTATGAGTCCTTGGCTGTAAATTGCACATAGAAAAATGTTTTGGGAGTTGGTAAATAGATATTTTTTTCAGTTTTAGCCAGATATAATTTTCTTCTTGTTTTACCATTTCAATTAAATTTGTATATTTTGATTTGAACCAAATTATTATCCCTCCTGAGTTTCTGCCCTGTGTGACCCCAGGGAGTCTTCTTGAGGTGACTGCCATTTCTCCATAACCTGGGGGACAACCAGTGGGCAGATTTAATTTGTCCCATGTCTCCTGCCAAATTATTATAATATTTAATATAATAATAACAATAATAATAATAATAATAAAAACATTGAACAGTATGCATTTGATTTTCACATATGTTCTTACAGTTTATGCAATGCATGAACTTTATTTTCCCTCCTAACCACTGTTGTTGTTTTTTTTCCCCCCCTCACCATTGTCCTTGTCCAATAAGGTGAGAACAGATGAGGCCAAGCATCTGTCTGATGTCCTTCATATCACTAGGCCCTGTTGTTCCACTAAGGACCTCCGCATAGCTGTGTCAATCAGTATGAGGGTCATGTAGATATGATACAGCAGTAGAATCCTGCTGTCTTGTCTGTGGTGGCGCTGTTGTGTTTGAGGTGGAGCTGACCATCTGAGGTTGGAGTACGGATTCAGATCTCTGTTGGGACTTGCTTCTCTTCCTGAAATTTAGTTGCTGTGGTGAGCTGTGCTGTGGATAGTGGGATGGCGGTCTGAATGGAGCTCTTTTGCTGTGGTTCTGGTGTGTAGGTCTTGATCTGAGTTGTACTTGCTCTACAAGTCTTGGTCTGTAAGAGCCTGCCCAACCTCTGCTGCTTAGGTGGCTCAGTGTGGTGACCCGATTTAGAGCAATACCTTTATAATTATAATTAATAATAATTTTCTTTATTTATCACACATTATACATTTGCACATATACAGTGAAATTCTTCTTTTTCACATATCCCAGCTAGGCTGGGGTCAGAGTGCAGGGTCAGCCACGATACAGTACCCCTGGAGTAGATAGGGTCAAGGGCCTTGCTCAAGGGCCCAACAGTGGCATCTTGGCAGTGCTGGGGCTTGAACCCCCAACCTTCTGATCAGTAACCCAGAGCCTTAACCGCTGAGCCACCACTGCCCCTTTAAGTGTCTTGGCAAAAACCAGTGCTTACTCTTTCTTGAGGTGCACATGGTCATAGTGTTTCTGCTCTGAGGAATGGGTGATGGGCGATGTGCACGCTGGGCCTGAGAGCACAGTCTCTTGAAATACTGGCATTGATGTTGTTTATGGTTTTGGGGTGGAAGACTTTTCTAGGCAGCTGAGTGGACACAATTATCTTTGCGTCTGGGAATGTATGGCCTGCTTTGACAATCACAGACCTTAACGATAAGTCTCTGTGACTATGTCTTTGTTCTGAGTCTTTCAGGTAATCAATTTTAATAGTATTTTGGTAATAAATTCTATGAATTTTGTGAGCTCATCACTGCTCTGACCTCTGGAATGTGATCAAGAGGAAGATGGATGGCCACAAGCTTGAATTTTTGCGCCAGGAGTGCATAATGTGAAAGACTGGTAGAGAGCATGCATGAAAGCTGTGATTGAAAATCAGTGTTATTCCACCAAATATTGATTTCTGAACTCTTCCTAAGTTAAAAACATTAGTATTGTGTTGTTTAAAATAAATATTAACTTGTTTTCTTTGCATTATTCGAGGTTTGAAAACACTTTTTTGTTATTTTGACCAGTTTTCATTTTCTGCAAATAAATGCTCTAAATGACAATATTTTTATTTGGAATTTGGGAAATATGTTGTCAGTACTTTATAGAATAAAACAAGAATGTTCATTTTACTCAAACTTCTACCTATAAATAGTAAATCTAGAGAATCTGATCATTTTGCAGTGGCCTCTTTTTCCAGAGCAGTAAATTTAAGAAATATCACATGAGTAAGAGTGCGATATGGCACTATATCAGCACTGCTGTGATTTGGCCACAGGCCGAGTGCCATAGGTAATCACAGCAGTACTTATTTATTTATTTATTGCTTATACAACAGTTCAATGAAAAGCGGGTGAAAAGCAGCTCGAGACACATTGGTGGTGTGCACTCTAAAGACGCAGTCAATATCTCATAAGATGATATCTGACGAAACCGCATATGGACACACAAAACCCGACTGCTGCCAATGGCGAATAGATTTTAAATTATTGTCCCAATCAATTATTTTTGGTCGCATTTGCGACCATTTTAGTTGCAGTCTGGAGCCCTGACATGGTTAAGTACATAGTAGTTAAGGCCACGTAATATAAAGTGGGTCCATATAATCAATAAAGCAACATACAATAAATGAAGTAAATAATGTTTTATTCTTATCTTCAGAGAGAGAGACATATTAGTTTAAGTTTGTTTCTAAATATTGTTGATCTTATTGCATGCCTTTTTGTAGTATGTTCATACAAGCGGTATAAGTCATGTTTGATTTAATTATATGTAGAAGCTTTATATAGAATTTTGTTTTGTATTGTGTATTGTTTTCTGAATGTACTTCCCAAGTCTCCTTGTAAGCCCTGCATTCCAGCTAGGTCAGGGTACCATGTAACCTTGTGACTGTCATAAGGCTCTGGAGAGTCAGAATTGCAGAACTCAAGTGCAGAATTTATTTATTTTTTTTATTTATTTTTTTCTATTTTTATTTTTATTTTTTACAGTATAACAACAATATCCACAGGCTAAAAGAAATGTATAACAATTCAAAGGACTAACAAGGAAACTCACCAACCAAACTTAACAATTAACAAAGCTAAACAACAAAGGGGAGATCACAAGGGCTTTAATTACAACCTAATAGGGGAAATAAGTCAAACAAATTAAAAACACCTAGAACCTGGTGCCTGTTCTTAGTACAGTCTTAATACATCTGAGATTATCTGAAGTATACCCAATCTTCTAATCATGATCATTCTAATCTAGTTCTTCAAACGCTCATGCAGATTTGATTAATAAATCAGGATTGAGTTGTCTGAAATAACTGCACATCCCTGGGTTTGCTAAAAAGTGCACATTGACTTCCAGAATGGCTGTTAAGGAGTAAGATTTAAGGAAGAGGGGCACCCGACTTACCTTTTCAAATCAAAACTTTATATACCTATCTTAACACATACAGCATCTAACATTAATGATACATTTGTCTGGAATATCACTGGCCATACTATGAGCAATTCTGAGCAGAAATAATCTCATGCTCCACTGACAACAAGATCTAGCTTCTAGCACCTGAAAACAAGCTGTGACCGAAAACTGAATCCGTCTCCATTGACCAACTGGTGTCTAAATTAACTAAACAATGAATCAGCCTCAAAGAAGACATCTCAACCTTTGTTCAGGAATCTACTGGACCTTCACAAAGTTCTGTGAGTGCACTATACGAGACTGTGGATAGTGTCTAGAGCCATTTGGTCATGATGGAATAAGGTCAGGGAGAATTTAGAAAAAATTGTAGTGGCTGAAAATGCAATCAAGACTCTACAAACACAGAACACGACTCTTGTGCAACACATTGAAGATTTGGAGAACCTATCACACAGAGCTAATTTGTGCCAAGACCTCGTCAAGTTTGTGGCTAAAATGTTGCACGGTCACCGATCTCCTGGTCAAAAGCTGGCAGATGGCCATAACCTGTAACCTTTCATGATGTTTTCACTGATTTCAAGAAACAATGGGGTACGATGGGCCAGATGTCGTGAGATGAAATGCAAGGGAAACGCTGTCAGAATATACCCATATCTCAGTCTACCTTGTTGAGGAAATGTGCTTCATTCAATGGAATTAAACAAGCATTCTACCAGAAGGGAATACGATTTCAGTGCTTTACTGGGGCTCACTTAAGAGTAATTTTTCGGGGAGGAAACTTTCAGTCAGTCAGTCACATTTATATAACAACAACTGTTGACCAAAGTGCCATGCAATTAAACCAGTTAAAAAGAAATATAGCATTGCAAGATTTCCCAAAGCAAAATACACACAAAGAGAGATTAAACAAAATACACAAGACAATAAAAGTAATAATGCTACACTTGCATATTTTCAAATTCTAAACAAAACAAGTAAGTTTTAAGGAGCGATTTAAAATCATCAAGAGTTGGAGAGGATTTAATATGTAGAGGCAACTTATTCCAGAGTCATGGTCCTGCAACTAAAAAGGCTTGATCACCCATCAATTTTAAGCATGACCTGGGAACAGTTAACTGCAAGGTATTTGATGACTGTAGAAGTCTAGAAGATTGATGTAGAGAAATGAGATCAGAAATATAATGAGGTGCCAAACTATGCAAGCCCTTATAAACAAACATTAAAACTTTGAACTGGATCCTGTAGTGAACAGGAAGCCAGTGAAAAGAAGCCAACACAGGAGAGAAAACTTTTGATGTCCTCAAGACAGTCAAACAAAGCTACCAGCGGGTACAGAGTCATGTACCAGACTAGAGAGGACAGATATAAAAATAATGAGCTTATGATCAGACAAAATCATATCTTCTTTGTCTACACTAAAAGTAGGAAGGCCTAATGATAAAATCAGATCAAGTGTATGACCTCTTTAACCAAAGGCTTACACGGAAAGCATATGTGAATATTAAAATCGCTGAGGATCAAAAGCCTATCAACATTCTGCACAATGGTGTCAAGCAATTGTGAAATGTCAAGCACACATTTTGCAGCGAACATTAAATACAAACATTAAAAGAAATGAGAATAAATCAATATAGCCTACAGTTAGGTGAATTTTACACTCAAGGCTGATTTTTGCACACATATTTTAACATAATGTGGAAAGTCAGGAATTTAACATCGCGCTCAGGTTGGTTTAAAAATGAATACATGGAAATCATTACATGTGAATCGTGTGATACATTAATATAGACATTTTAAGGAGTGGAAAATGTAGCCTAGATGATGTAGTGTCTTAGTTAATGTTACACTTGACAAGCTCTAGACCCGCACAATTAACGGAGACTGCAAACTGAGTCGAGACCACTGCCATCCGAACTGAAATCACACCGTGCGCATTTTCATTCATAAGTTTTACACTTTAGTAGGCTACTAATATTGACTGCACAGACTCGTCATTTCTTTGTAATTTTGGATATGTTATTTAAAATGTCGCTTTATCCTTGTGCTTCTTGGATTATCAGTCAAACGAATATTGTTTCTATTATTCAGATTAATCCGTTATTTGTTTTGTCATTATTTGTGCCGTTCTGAATAAGGTATTCGGCTTCAGGCACATCCCTAATGAGTGCACAAAGCACAGAACTACATGCATCCACCATAAACAATTGCACTTCAAAACTAGAAAAGCTTTCTACAGATAATGAGCAGCATTTAAAAAGATTTTTGAAAAGAGTGGCAACACCCCCAGACCTACCAGTTGTCCTTGGAGAACTCACAAAATTACAGTAATTTCGCATTTCACACCTGAGGAAGTGAAGACATTGTAAGACCAACGTGTCATCACTTAAGATAAGTTAGGACTTTATGTGTTGGCTGCAACATGATCACACGTGAAGTCGGCATGATGTTTCCGATAGTTTCGGTACCCTCAGATCGGCGACTGTAAGCTGACATGCAGCATTCTTACCAGACATGTTTGTGGTGGTTTCAGTGTATTTACCTTTCCACCTGGCGTGATTGACAGTGCGTTGCATCAGCTGTGTGGGAGACTGTGTAGGGTTCAAAGCCAGGCAGAAGCCACATTTGAATAATCAATGACGAGCATAATTTGGAGGTTTCACTTTTCCGTCTAACATTGCTTTTTTATTCCACTAATGGTTAATGTAAGGTTTGGGTTTGGGGATAAAATCTATAAATGTATGCTTTTTTCTTCATTATTTAACGTTCTGTAAAGCTGAAAACAACTTGCTTCACTACTAGCTTTTGGCGACCTCTCCTGGACATTAATGGAGCTAACACGTGCCCATATGCCCTACAATACTTACAGCTTTGGCCACTGGGGGCAGTGTTTCGAAATTTCGGTCACCGTATACCGATTTTGACTAAAGAAAAGTCGATCTACTCTTTCCAATTTCACTGTGAGATCAGGCTGGTTGAAAGAATGCTTTCAGTTTCTGAATGGATGTTGTTGCAGTTAGCTGATTTGCTGTAATTTAAAGTCTATAATGAAGACATCGGTACTTTTTTTTGTTCTTACTGTTATTCACTGTTTGAAATTGTACTTGTTTTATTTTTTTGTAATCAATTCAAACTGATGGCTTAGTGATTATCACCAGCACTTTTGTAAATTATGACACTTTTATTTACAACATCTTGAATAGACACATTGTAAACATTAAAGGGTCAGTGCACCCCTTGAAGTCGAAGTGACATTAAATTCTGGTGCATTTTTGGGCTGCCGCCTGCAATTTTTCACAGCTCACAATTTAAAACCTCACCATTCACACATACTATGGACTAACTGCAAATAATTAAAAGAAAGTGAAAGTAGGATAGACAGAGGACAGTTACTTTTAGCTATAATACATCAGCTAAAACTTCTCTCTTGGTTTTCTTCACCCTGAAACGAGTCATTCTGTGATATGCACACACATGCAAAAAAAATCTATCTATCTATCTATCTATCTATCTATCTATCTATCTATCTATCTATCTATCTGTCTGTCTGTCTGTCTATCTGTCTGTCTGTTTCTCTGTCTGTCTGTCTGTTTATCTATCATTAATGTAGGTCTATCTATCTGTCTGTCTGTCTGTCTGTCTATCTATCGTTAATGTAGGTCTATCTATCTGGCTTTCTACTTATTAATTCATTGATTTATTTCTTGCTTACTTATCTAAGCTTTCTGACTGAATAAAAGCTAACAAACTCTAGAAGCATTTGCTACCATGTTTCCTATGACACAGGTACAGTGTTACTGTACATTCTGTATGTCCCCCACTGAACACCTTGCAAGTTTTGCCTGATTTTCTCAGTGACCTTACATCCTAGCATGTCCCACAATATGTTCATTTTAGGTACACAAATCAGTAATTACAGCAAGCAAGGTTCATTTCATGGTCAGTCAAGAATAATGATTTATTCACAATGAAAGAGGAGTAAGAAAATGAAAAATGTACCCCCAAAACAGATGTTCTCTAATAATTTTGCATCAGTGTGTACTTTGTCTTTCAAATTTCCCACACAGAAAGAGGGTGCTAATATGAATGTCCACGCTGATAGTTCAAACTTGCATGAAATATTCACAGTTACAACTGTACTGTGTCTACCCACAGAAAAGAGAACAGCTGCATTAGAGTCACTACAACCAGAGTTTTTATACTTTCTAATTTTAATTTAGCTTTTATTTTTATTTCATTTTTTATTTCACTTCAGTTTAGTTTAGGTTTATCTAAAATTAAACCTCTATGCTTTTAAATCATGAAGAATACACAGAAAACAACCGAGGCATGTATATGACTAACTGTAGTCTTGTGGTGTGAATAAAGCATGTGCTTCATAAACTTATGATGTAGTGTTTATATACTAAAATTAGTATAAACACATGAAATATATAGGATTTCAGAAGTCCACCACATGCCACTGACATGATGAAACAGATTTAGCTAAAGTGCTGTACACAAGCAATCTGTGCATTAACAACTTTAGCCAACAGGTGGCAATCTGGGACAACCATTAACTGTCACATTTCATGCATTATGTGACAGATAGCACTACATGCACAATATGAATGAAAAAAAAATAAAATAAAATAACAGGAATTAGAATGTTTCACACTTTTCATCTATCTATCTATTTATTTATTTATTTTTAATTATTGCTAGAATCATTCTAGTGCAGAATATAATAAATATTGCACACTTGTACAGAATACCTAATAAACATTGCATTGCAGTATACAAAGATAGGCTACATGTAATTATAAAATATAAAATTATATGAAAAACAATGTAAAGTCTTATTTAAAAGTTTTCAAACTTTAAAAGGAAAATATGGACCTTGAGATTTAAGTGCACACATGTTTGCGTATAAATATCAAATGTAGCTCATAGATTAAAGAAGTTAACAACAGATTTGCATATCTTCTTTGTTTTCATAAAATAAAATGCCTTTCAGTGTAAAATTCTGCCCCAAAAATCTTTAACAATATTACAATTAAATAAATAAAGTATATTTGTCAGTATAGCAACCAAAGAATTGACAGGAGGTAACATATAAAATCTTAAAGAGGATCTCCTTTATCCCCTTTTGTTTGTAATACAATATTTGAAAGGAACCAACCGCTATGCAATACATGAATGCAGATATTCCTTTAGTGACATCACTTCCTCCCTTACCTTCATTTATTCAAACAACTGTACTGTATGTACCTACAAAGTTGCTTAGCACAGACAAGCAGCATGAATAATATTCTCTTTAGTGTCCTCTTCACTTTAATGTTTCTCACAGGTAATAATGTATTTTGCTAAATATTTTCTTAAACGTTGTCTATATGTATAATCGACTTTTATTGATACTCAACAGTTCAATATTTACATTTGTTTTTCACTCCACAGCTACCACTCAAGGTAAAACTGTTCTCCAAACTCCTTCTAACTCGATAAAGGACCAAGATGAATCTGCTGTGTTGATATGCACACACAATATACCAAGCTATTACCTGATCCTGTGGTACAAACAGACACAAAGCACCCATGACTTTAAACTAATGGGACATCTTAATGGTGTAACTGATAGCTTAGAGACTGAATTTGAAAATAAGATCATTGTGAAGGGAAATGGAAACCAGAACGGCACTCTGACTATCAAAGACCTTACACTGAGTGATAGTGCAGTGTACTTCTGTGCAGCATTTTACACAGTGCTTCAGAATCACCTGTGTCTAGTACAAAAAGCAACAGTTAAACAAATGGCTTATCAGCAAAATATCTCCCCTAAACCATATAATTGTATTTGTGGTTAAACTTTGATTATATGCCAGTAATGACTAAAAAAGAATTATCCTTTGTATAAGTGCACTATTCAGTATCAACATGTTATTTTTATTCATTGGAAAATTGTTATCATTAACAAGTAAAAAACAGAACAATTACTTTTCAACCTACCATAAAGAATTTTAACAAACATTTATTCAGTACAAAAGCGCTCTTGCTTGTGATATATTGCTTAATTTTTATTGTTATTACAATCATTATTTATGATTATAATAATAATCATTATTATAATTTCTATAGTGATGATTACATTTTACTATATATTGCGAACACTGTTCTACATTACAGAGAAATACTAAACCGTAATAATGAGCCTTTAAAATATACATTTTACAAGCGCACACAGAGACACCGGCAAAAGTGGTAATGATTCTGAATGTGTCGGAAAAACCAGCAAGGAGACTGACTGAATATTTTGTTAATTTATAGAGAGAAATGCACATTAGGGTTGTGCCGACAGACAATGATCTCGGGGATCGACGATGGTCAGAGTGATCGCCAATAGCTGATGCCTTTGACGATATCAAGACGATATTTGGCTCGTTTTCAAATGTATTAAATTATTATTATTATTAGGCTATTATTATTATCAAATTAATATTACAAATAATTTGTCCGTAGACACACAGACACCTGCTTGAATAAACACACTTTATAATATTATTACAGTAAGAACAGATGACAGAAAAGCCGTCTATGCACATGTTTAACACACTGTTTGTGTTTCTTTTCCCAGTCCGCCCCTGTGTGTAAGAGAAGTACAGATGTGTAAGAGCAGCTAGATGTGTGAATTTTCATTCATCCCTGTGACATTAAATATTTGCGCCAGCAGGTGGCGACAAATGAGCTAGTGGAAATTATATTGACAAAATGCGCTGTCAGTCTGTGTGCAAGTTTCTTTGAAGTCATCCGGCATTGTCTTTCTGTCAATGATTGCTTGGATTACTACTACATTATAGCTGAGAAATAGAGTTACACTAACAGCTTTAGCATAACTGCCGATCACAGCAGTCACGACAGAGGGAGAAATCAAACACGCTCAGGGCATCTATCTGATACCCAAGTTTCTGAGTTGGAAGAAGACGTAAACTTTTCAACATGACAGAGGAGAGAACGCTTTCTGTGTCATTGTCAAAATAAGAGTGCCCCAAGAAATATACATCAATAACTACATTTCCATCCAAGGATTTTTTGCGAAAAAAGTTTAAGTGCTTAAAAATTAAGCTGATGGAAACGCAAATTATCACATAATATTTTTCCGTTTAACTCTAGCACATAAACTCTATGTCGATACTTCAAATGTTGCGATAAACTGGTTTGGAAACACTTTTTGTCAAGAAAATTGGCATTAACGCAAAAATGTAGTGTCACATGACAGAATTTACCCCAATCGTTAGCCTGTGTTAATCATGACGACAGTATACATCCTTGAAAGCCATTTTATTGTACGTGATTATGGATTGATCTTAATGGCATATAGATCCGATGCTGCAAACATTACACTTCCAGGAGTGGCAACACACATATCTCGTATCATGCACATCGACAAGAGCAGGGAGAACAAATGAATGGCCAATGTTTGCGATTAATTTGATTGCGGTAGACATCAGTTTATTTATTAAAGTTGCTTTTCCACACCATTCAAATTAATAGACGGTAGTCATGGAATTACCCCATATTAAAAAAAAAAATAAAATAAAAAAAAAAAAAAACACAAAAAAACACAAAAAAACAACAACATATAATTTATGTGCACAAAAATGTTTTCAATTAAAAGTAAATACACAATACAAGGAGAAAACATTCAGTGTGCTTTTTTGGAACACTAATAGCCCAATTCTATAAAATTATTGTTTAGCTTACTTTTTGAAAAAATGCTGGCAAAATTCCCTGTATTAAATTAAATAAATTACCAAATGAATAAAATATTAAATAACATTTTTTTTTTTTTAGACCTATATACAGTTGTGCTCAAAAGTTTGCATACCCTTGGAGAATTGGTAATTTATGTACCATTTTTAAAGAAAATGTGTGAGCAGGCAAAACACATTTCTGTTATTTCTGATGGGATTCATATTCAACTGCAAGTTATAACAGAATGGCACAATCATAAAACAAAACATGGCAACAAAGAAAAAATTAAATGACCCCTGTTCAAAAGTATGCATACCCTTAGTTCTTAATACTGTGTATTGCCCCCTTTAGCATCAATGACAGCATGCAGTCTTTTGTAATAGTTGTCTATGAGGCCCCAAATTCTTGCAGGTGGTATAGCTGCCCATTCATCTTGGCAAAATGCCTCCAGGTCATGCAGAGTCTTTGGTCATCTTGCATGAGCTGCACGTTTGAGATCTCCCCAGAGTAGGGCTTTACTGGTTGTTTAGATCAGTGTTACTATCAGAAATAATCGATAATTATTTCTTTAGTTATTAATTAATATTTAAATTAATTAATTGTATCTAACTCATTAAAACCTCATATGGGGCTCCAGTAAATGTAGTGCGCTACGTTTAGGAGCGGGTTTGGTTATTAGCAATAAATATTAATTATCAAAGATAATTATTAATTATTAAAATCAATAGAACATTGATAAGAATCAATGTTAGTTTTTCTAATCCTTTAAATCAACAATTATCAAAGATAATCATTAATTGTTAACATCGATGAAACATTAATTAAAATTAACACTAGCTTATTGATCATTCAAATTCAACAATCATCAAAGATAATTATCAATTATCAAAAATCAATAGAATATTAATAAGAATTAACATTGACGGGGCACCACCCTGGAATCAGGGACTAATAACCAGATAGTATAACAGTCTCAATATTAGATTGTTTTCATAGGAAAATCGACATCCGAAGAATATCGATTTGCGGGAAAAAAACAATGAATGAAGGCTTGAATCCGAGCACTGACATCTCGTCAGCATGACAGGTGTATGCAAAATAAACCAAAACAATTATCTTTGTAATATCACAAAGTTTATTTATGCTGTCATATCAATTAATAATTAATACAATGCAGTCAATAAACTTCCGACTTACAGCTACAAACTAAACAGTGATATGATTAGATATGGAAATAAAAATAATCCTATAACACATGAGGTGTGTGAGTGTGTGTGTGTGTGTGTGTATGTGTGTGTGTGTGTAAGGAGGGACGCTCACAAAATGGCAGACGTGACTCCCGTGGAGATTATGTCACGCAAGACTTCCGGCCAGAGAATATGGCCACAAATGTGGGCGGAGAGAAACTAGTCAATGGCGTCTACCAGTTACCGCGTGTATCTGCTTGTACGATAGCTTAGGGACAAAGCTGAGCTTTATCATGAAGCTATCTACTAGCCAAAAATGTGTGCCAGAATGTTTGTGAGGGGTTTTGTGTGTGTGTGTGTGGTTAGTACAAGAGAGAGAGAGAGAATTAAGTGATGGCCCCAAAGCCAATTTCGCGATCGTAGGAGAGAAAGCAGCTGTTAGTTTAACACTCAGAGACGCGGTGGACGGCTCGTAAACTGTCCCACGTTCTTTGATTCTTTAATGGATAAACTTAGTTTGCCGGTCTCACCCGCAATGGCGGAAATGCACAACAGCCCAATGTGCGGACATGGCGGTCCGTAAACTGTACAAGCAATAACCTTGATACACAAGAATAACACACTATAATATTCTATCTCTGCCCAGACATAAACCTCTTACTTGAATCGCATGAGGATGCAGAATGTGTGTTCATCCGTCCTTTAACTCAGACTCGGTTCCTCGAGGCTCGGGTGATGACGGGAGGCCATTTCCTCGCTCTGTCAGCGGGCGGTACGGCTGCTGATTCTCGGCGGACTGCCGGAGAAATTAGCGACGTCGACTTCATTGAAGATGGAAGAGAAATCTTTTATCTCTTCACTTCTGCAGGCAAACGGATGAAGATGCAGATTGCTTGGTGGTCTCCTTCGGATCACAGAGTAATCTCTACTCGTCCAGTGAGATGGAGATTGTATGGCCACAGTTTCAAGTCGGACGTTACTTCCTTGTGCCACAAGGCTGCACCTGAGAGCAGCGATGAGCTGCGTCTACACGCGGCGAGCAAAGTTGCTGGAAGCAAATCCCGGAAGCATTTCAGAGGTATTTCTACTCCTGATGATGTCATGGTTGAGGTGCGTTCTGTTGTGTGCCTCATCCATTAGGAGTTGAAAGATCGATCCTTTAGTGAGCAAGGCTTCATGGGATTTGTAGTCTGTTTTGGACTCCCTTTGTTTGATTTTGGCATGGTTTTTATCAATAAGATTTACGACTTGTTATGTGGGGGCCTGAGTTAGGTTTTACAACTGTGTTAGGCCTGCCTTTGTCTTCTATCTGACTACATGAGGCCCAACACCAGAGTGGCTTGATGATATTAAGGTCAGGAGACTGTGATGGCCACTCCAGAACCTTCACCTTTTTCTGCTGTAACCACTGGAGGGTCAACTTGGCCTTGTGCATAAGGTCATTGTCATGCTGGAAAGTCCAAGAGCATCCCATGTGCAGCTTTCGTGCAGAAGAATGCAAATTGTCTGCCAGTATTTTCTGATAACATGCTACATTCATCTTGCCATCAGTTTTTACAAGATTCCCCGTGCCTTTAGAGCTCACACACCCCCAAAACATCAGTGAGCCACCACCATGCTTCACAGTGGGGATGGTATTCTTTTCACTATAGGCCTTGTTGACCCCTCTCCAAACATAGCGCTTATGGTTGTGACCATAAAGCTCTATTTTGGTCTCGTCACTCTAAATTACAGTGTGCCAGAAGCTGTGAGGCGTGTCAAGGTGTCAAGGAGCAGCCTGTATTTCTCCTGAGGTTACCTGTGGGTTTTTCTTTGTATCCCGGACAATTCTTCTGGCAATTGTGGCTGAAATCTTTCTTGGTCTACCTGACCTTGGCTTGGTATCAAGAGATCCCTGAATTTTCCACTTCTTAATAAGTGATTGAACAGTACTGACTGGCATTTTCAAGGCTTTGGATATCTTTTTATATCCTTTTCAATCTTTATAAAGTTCCATTACCTTGTTACGCAGGTCTTTGACAGTTCTTTTCTGCTTCCCATGGCTCAGTATGTAGCCTGCTCAGTGCATCCATGTGAGAGCTAACAAACTCAGTGACTATTTATACACAGACATTAATTACAATTTAAAAAGCCACAGGTGTGGGAAATTAATATTTAATTGCCATTTAAACCTGTGTGTGTCACATTGTGTGTTTGTAAGAAGGCCAAACATTCAAGGGTATGCAAACTTTTGATCAAGGCCATTTGGGTGATTTCTGTTAACATTATGATTTAAAAAGGAGCCAAACAACTATGTGATAATAAATGGCTTCATATGATCACTATCCTTGCATGATCAGTCATATTTTCTAAATAAATGCCAAAATTTCACAATTTCTGCCAGGGTATGCAAACTTTTGAGCACAACTGTATATGCCTTTCCTTTACACAAATTAAATTAGCCTAAACCTGTTCTGTAGATGAACAAAGTCAGCTGAATAACATTCTCAGAATGTTCTACACTTTTTTTTCAAGACTATAAACTATCAGAACTATTTGTCCAATGCTGAGTTCACAAGCTTTTGAACATTTTAAAACTTTTAAATATTTTAAATCTAACCCTATTTACCTCAGATCACATTTGTTGAGCTTCTTCATAAAATGTAAATTGTATTATGATGCTAAAATTAATTTTAGATGAAAATCAAGATCAGTTGAAAAATACGCAGGACATAATGCAGTTGTGATGGCAATGCTTTAGATTAGATGATTGTTTAAAATTGAATATCAGGAATGTATCATATGTAAACCCTGATTTTAAACGCATCACTTTTTCTTTAATAGCTGTGCACACAGTAAATACACATCGATGGATGGTCCTTATACTAAGACCGAAAGTTTCCCCCGCTACTTGGTGCAGGTTGCCAGCTTGAACAGGGCCATGATGATTCACTTTTGGGTTGGAACCGGTGGCAACCTGCGATAGGCGCAACATCAGGACCAATATTACAGTCCTATCAGAAGGCCAACTGCTCCCTTTTGATTGCAATTCTTTGTCTTCTGACTCCATTTATTTGTGAAATTAATGTCAGTAAGCTGGCTAATTTCAATTAATTGTCTCAATACTCTCCCCATTTTACCAAAACTCTGTAAGAAAAAACATTAGGGACATCTGGGAGGCAAAAGGTACACAATTAGCGATAAACATTCATTACTGTATGGAAACAGCTTAAGGGCAGATTTCTTTTGTGATAAACCAAAACTTATGCGACAAAGTGTTTTTTTAGGCATGACGTCATCACACACATCATTTTTATCGATAAAAGGCCATTTGAATGGAAACAGGCAGAAGACGGCTGTCACGGTTTGTAGTAGAGATGAGATGGGAGATGAAGGATCTATATGCAGGCTTTTAATGAAGGTGAAGATGAAGATAACAAACAACGTGGAGTATTCAAGGAACCAAACAATAACATGAACACATAAACTATTAACTAGGAAAAAACACAGTAACATACAAGCTAACATACACAGTAACATTCAAGAACTGACAATGAGATATAAAAACAAGTGGGTATATATACAAACTGGTGCTAGATGAGGGAATGGGAACAGGTGAGGAAGATGGGGAACAGATGGCTGACTAATAACAGAAGATAAAAACCATATCAAAGTAAGAGTCCTTAGGAACATAATGGTGACTGACTGTGACAGAATTCCCCCCTCCTGGCACCCAAAGACGGGTGAAGAGTGATATATTCAAAAAATGTGAATCCTAAACAAAAACAAACATAAATGATTTGACTTGACTTGAAAGCAGGCGGATCCATGGAAGGTGGAGCCGTGAGAGGCTCGAGGGGCAGAGCCATGGAAGGTGGAGCCATGAGAGGCTCGAGGTGTGAAACTGGAGAACTTGGAGCCTGGAAAGTAGCTGAAGGCTTGAGGGGCCAGGGTGGAGCCGGAGGCTTGGAGGACCAAGGTGGCGTCAGAGGTTTGGAGGACCAAGGCAGAGCTGGAGGATCGGAAGACTGAGGCAGAGCCGGTTGGGCTGAGGACCAAGGTGGAGCCGTAGGGATGGAGGTCCCCGGTGGAGCCAAAGGATCGGAGAGCCAAGGTGGAGCCAGGTGACCGACAGACCAAGGAGGAGCTGGAGGGATGAGGAACCCCGGTGAAGCCAATAGGCTGGAGGACCATGGTGGTGCTGAGGGAACGTAGAGCAGAGGTGAAGTCGAGGGATCAGAGGGCCAAGGCGGAGTCCAGGGCTTGGAGGGCCTAGGTGGAGTCGGAGGGTTGGAAGTTCCCCTTGTCTGAGATGTCACAGGGGGCGATGTTTGGGCTGGTGACTTGGGGGGAACCAGCTGATCAGGAGGAGGAGGAGGAGGAAGAGTACTCAGGGAGGGCAAAAGGGCGGGAACCAACTCCAGGTCTAATAGCTCAGTGAGATCTGGCTCTGGGGCGGACGAGGCTTGCAACACTGGCTCTGGGATGGATGAGGATTGCAACGCTGGTTTGTTGGCCGTGGCAGGCATGGGCGTTGGCTCGTTGGCCGTGGCAGGAGTGGGCTTTGGCTCGTGGAGCAGAGTCAGGCCTGTGACATGGAGCAGACTGAAGCTTGGCTGTGACATGACATGGAGCAGACTCAGGTGTGGCTGTGACATGGCATGGAGCAGACTCAGGCAGGCTGTGACATGGCATGGAGCAGACTTGTGATCCAGGGCAGAAGGTGGCGCAAGCTCTGCTACCATGACGTGGGACCCTGGCTCGGCAACCATGATGTGAGACCCTGGCTCGGCGACCATGATGTTGGGCTGTGGTGTGGTGATCATGACAGTGGGTTCTGGCGTGGCGGGTGCTGTGGAATGCTTGGAGCAAGGGGCCGTGGAAGACTGTGGGGGGTTCACTGTGGGAGGTGAATCAATGTCCTCATCCTCTTTACCCACAGTAAATGGCGAGCCACAAAGTCCCAGAGCTGCATTCACATAGTCACACAGTGTCCAGTGAGGATCCACAGGAGGCATCTGTGTCTTTAGTGCATTATTTAGACCGGCTCTGAAGAAAATCACCAGAGCGTGGTCACCATAGTGCACCAAATTAGCCAGTTCGAGAAGCTCATGGACATGATCCTCCACTGGACGGTCCCCTTGCCTGAGGAGGAGAATCCAGACAGCCGCTAGATCCATTTGAGGTCAATTCTTCTGTTACGGTTTGTAGTAGAGATGAGATGGGAGACGAAGGATCTATACGCAGGCTTTTAATGAAG
This sequence comes from Myxocyprinus asiaticus, assembly GCF_019703515.2. Lineage (NCBI taxonomy): Eukaryota > Metazoa > Chordata > Actinopteri > Cypriniformes > Catostomidae > Myxocyprinus > Myxocyprinus asiaticus. The sequence continues at coordinate 12,302,555 of NC_059360.1, read as the reverse complement.
GTGAAGATGGAGATACCAAACAACGTGGAGTATTCAAAGAACCAAACAATATCATGAACATATAAACTATAAATTACATACAAGGTAACATACACAGTAACATTCAAGAACTGACAATGAAATATAAAAACAAGAGGGTATATATACAAACTGGTGCTTGATGAGGGAATAGGGAACAGGTGAGGAAGATGGGGAACAGATGGCTGTGATGAGGGCAGTGCACCATGGGAAATGTAGTTTGGGGCAAACTAATAACAGAAGACAAAAACCATATCAAAGTAAGAGTCCTTAGGAACATTACGGTGACTAAGTGTGACAACAGCAAATTTTGCCTTTTTTTTTTTTTTACGCATTTTCACTTTGTCGATAACAAAATAGCACGAATCATGGATTGAAACTAGGCTAATGAAACTGCCGTCGTCCATGTTTTCTCTCCAACAACAAAACACTTGAACGTGTGCAAAATACTTGTTTTTTACTCGGATAATTCCGATAGCACGTATGGTAGCATCACTCCACGATCGTAGCGAATTACTACAGCTGAAGAACAGAGTTAAACTAACAGCTGCAGCATTATTGTTCATCACTGCAACAGACACAGGTAGTCACACGCTCAGTCTCTCTATTGCTCTCATACTCATACATCCTTGTTACTCCAATAACTTGTTAGAAACAGCCCAAGCTGTAGTTACTAGTTCTAAAGTGACATTTTCGAATTAGTAAAGGAGGCTTGGGTGCATCTTTTGTTCTAGCAATGGCAGATCCTTAAACCGTGGGATAAGACAGTAGTTCCACACACAAAACTATTTTTTGGGATAGTCCTTAGTTTTCCCCTAATTCATTGTTTACTTGCCCATTGAACTGTTGTATAAAAGCAATATCACACTTGCTATCGTGCTGTATTGTCCATCTATTAGCATCGATGTGATTACCTGCAGTCGAATCACAACCGTGATGATATATATATATATATATATATATATATATATATATATATATATATATATACACATACACAGAGTTGGAAAGGTTAAAGTATTCCGCTACAGATTATAGAATACATGCTGTAAAATGTAATTTGTAATGTATTCCATTAGATTACTCAAATTCAGTAATGTAATCTAAATACTTTGGATTACTTCTTCAGTACTGGCAGATAAAGTAAATAAAGTAAGAAAATTCACTTAAATTTATCTTGCTTTAAGGATTTTTTTATATTTTTACAGAAAAACAATATTTAAATTCTCATTAAGAATAAGATTTTTGCAGTACATTTTTGCTCTAATATCAAAGGTATTACTAGAGAAAAAAAAAGTTATGCTCCAATGTGCATTTCCTTCATAGATATATTTGTTGTAGCGTTCTGTACGATGTTAAAGGCTACATTGGTTAGCATTTCTTGCAAAAATACTCTAACCTCATAAAAAACATTGACACGGCATGTAATCGTGTATTTATTGGATTTATTTTTCATCTGTCAAAGCGTTTCTAACTGTTTTCTTGTTAGGCTGTAGAAACATGATGTAGCACCTCTATTAAGCCCCCAAGGGAAAATTCCTCAATGATGTCACATCCACCTTTTCACTCCCAACAGTATGAACTTGTATGAATGTAACACATCTTAAGAAAGTGTTTCACTGCTGTTTGAAAGCTCCTCAGATTGCATCGTTTATATGGATAAATGTTTTCCAACTTAATAGTCTAAACATTAAATGAAATAAATGACAATAAAATGCAAAGTAATCTCTTCAGTAATCAAAATACTTTTTGAATGTAACTGTATTCTGATTACCAATGATTTAAACTGTAACTGTAGTGGAATACAGTTCCTAATATTTTGTATTTTAATTACGTAATCCCGTTACATGTATTCCGTTACTCCCCAACACTGTGTATATTTATTTATATATATGAGCAATATCACAAGAGTGCGTTATGGCCCTACATCAGCACATCGGCCGCAGGTAATCAAAGTGGTGCTAATAGATTGCACGATTTCAAGTGTGATATTGCTTTTATACAACAGCAGTGCTGATTTAGGAGCATATAGCACAATTGTGAGTGTGATATTGCTTATATCCACCATTCAATCTTAAAAACATTAATTGCATTCATCAGTTTGTAATAATTAAAATCAACAAGAATTCTTGATTTGAACATATTTTTAAAAACTGATACAATGTGTTGTCCATTTTTCTGTCCTATTTTATTTCTTCTGGAAATGTAAATCGCAAGTTTGGCTTGACTAACAATAAAGTTCATTAGTTGACACTTATATTTCTGTAATCTACTATACTTGAAGCCCAGTATGAAACATTGCATTGTAAAACAAATCCCTAATAAAGAAAATGAAAAGTCTAAGAGATCAAAGAGTGGAGAAAGTCTGTAACAATTCATAAAACAATGAAATATTGTTTATCTCTCTGAACAGAAAGGACAATTATCACTTATAGTGGGATTCATTTTCGTCACAAAAGCGTTAACAGCTATAGCACCATGCAAGATTCTCCACTGAAGATCACCTGCCCTTTTAGTAAATGGTGGTTTGTATAGTATTCTCCACTCTGGTTTAATTTCTTCCACCACTCGCAATTTGTCTCTCCACAATGTGTCTGTCTTTTAACATATGTTTATTGATTACCTTCACAATACATCTGTATAGCACCTTTACTTTAACTGAACAAAAATCAACATATTCAGTTTTACTCAGACACAACAGTGGATTATTGTAAGTGGGTTTTTCAAGATCAGGTACAATTCTGATGTCTGGGGGAAAGTCATTAGCATCAGGGGAAATATCGCCCATAATGTATCTCCTGAGTAGAGCTTTCTCTTTTAAGTTTAAAACCTCATCCAGTTTGTCTAGAAACTTTCTAGAAAATCTCACTGATCTTATACCCAGATGTAAAGCTACAGATTCTGCATCTTTTAGTCCAGGTCCTGCTTTGTCAACAATATCTTTCAATTGTAGTAATTTCTTTGACAAAAGTAAGTCTTTAAGCCCTGGAATGTCATCTCCTGACACATTTGTGCAAGTGGCTTCCACACTAGACTTTGGGGTCCCATCAGTAATCTCTGAATTAACTGTAAATGAAAAGTTGCTCCTCTGCTGACAAGATTAACCAGACCTTGACCCCCCTCAGGAAAAGAACACTTTGAGGGATCCAGTGCAAATTGTCCCAGAAAAAATTAACCATCTCTCCTTGAAGCTTTGGTAAAAGTCTAACAGGCGGATCTACACAAGCAAAATTATGCCATAGAGAGGATCCCACCAGGTCGTTGATTATAAGTGTGCGGCTTCTATAAGACAATTGGGGAAGTAGCCATTTCCATTTTTGTAAACGTCCTTTGATTTTCTCAAACATACAATCCCAATTCTTTTGAACATAATCATTCTTACCTAAAAAAATTCCAAGGTATTTTAATCCACCTTTCTTCCAGATTAAACCTCCAGGTAAATTGGGAGGTCCTCTATTACAATCACCCATTAAAAGGGCCTCACTTTTTTCCCAGTTGACTTTTGCAGAAGAAATTATTTTAAACTCATTAACAATAAGCTCCAATTTTTTAATATAGTCAGATCCAGATATAAAAACTATTACATCGTCAGCATAAGCAGAAAGGTGTAAAGAAACATTACAGTGTGGCATAGTAAACCCAATTAACCCAGTTCTTAATTTATGAAGTAGAGGTTCAATGGCCAGGGAGTATAACATTCCTGACATAGCACATCCCTGTCTAACTCCCCTCTGAACTTCAAAAGGAGCACTCAAACCACCATTGACTTTGAGTACACTCTCAATGTAACGATACATGGCCTCAATCATGCTTATAAAGCTCTGACTGAAACCAAAAGATTCTAAAACATTTCGCAAGTATGCATGTTCTACATGGTCAAAAGCTTTTTCCTGATCTAATGAAATCAGACCACGGTTAACACGATAACCTTGCCACATCTAGAACATCTCTAACCAATGATATATTATCAAAGATTGACCTATTGGGTATACAATCATTTTGATCAGAATGTATTACTTGACTCAATACTTTGCTTAACCTCGTAGCTAGAGCCTTCGATAATATTTTATAATCTGCACACAAAAGAGATATCGGTCTCCATTTACTTATGTTTTGGAGATCCCCCTTCTTGGGTAACAGATTGATGATGGCTCTTCTACAGCTTAGCGGTAGCAAGCCTTTGTTCAAACTATCATTATGAACCATAAGGAGATCTTCACCAATCACTGGCCAGAAAATTTTATACAAATCAACAGGTAGCCCATCAATGCCAGGAGTCTTCCAATTATCCATACCCATCAGAGCTGCGTATAATTCGTTTAGTGACAAAGACTGTTTAAGCATAGTATTAGACTCCTCATCTACCTTTGGAAGATCATTAAAAAAAGTAGAGTCCTCATTTTCTCTTTGAGACAGTTCACATTTATATAAATCTGAGTAGATTTCAACAGCACGTTTGCATATTTCACTAGGCTCAGTAAGCTCTTTTCCTGTGTCAGAGTGTAATGAGTGAATGATATGACTTTGACCGTTTTATTTTTCTAAATTGAAAAAAAAATAAAAAATAAATATTAGATGGTGCATCCATTTGTGTTATACTTTGAAAGCGCGAACGCATTTGCACCCCTTGTGCTTTCACACCCAATAAGTCTGCAAGTAACTCTTTTTTGAATTTACTGCTTTCAAAACATTCACTATCAACTGTAGAAGCTGTTGGACCCCAAAGTTCCACTATTTCATTTTCTATGTGAAAATTCTTCATTGACTGGGCCATTTCCTTAGTAACATTAAGAGTGTACTCTTGACACAATTGTTTAATATGCACTTTGCCACAATCCCATACAATCCCATACAAAAACCATTGTTGTAAGGAAGTATAAAACTGTTTTTGTTCTTTACATTTTTCCCAGAACAAATAAAAAATGTCAATAAGCATCTTATTTAAAAGTGACGTATTAAAATGCCAATAAGCACTTTTTGACTTTACAGAATTAACAAAAATATTACAAATAACTGAACTATTTTGCAGTCTCTAGCGAGATTGGCTTGAAAATGAAACATATTAAACCTATCAAGCCTTGCCATAGAAATAAGATTATCTCTACTATGTGCCCAGGTATATTGTCTGCTCTTATGATGCACATTCCTCCAAACATCACATAAATCAAAAGTTCTTATTAATTGTGTAAGAGCTTTTTGTGAGGCAATGTGTGGCTCTAAGTGATTCCTATCTAATTTATCATTTTCTGTACAGTTAAAATCTCCACCTAGGAACAAAAGTTCTTCTGAACTTAAGTCTTCCAAAATAGTACTAATTGTATCTAGAAAAACAATTCTTTCAGCCCCCTTTGTAGGGGCATAAATATTTTTAAAAAAGTCATTATAACACTTTCAAACTAGGCTTTGACTTTTAAAAAATGGCCTTTAAGTATTTCTTCTATTTCACAAGAAATTGCTAATGAGTTCCTAGAAAATAAAACAGCTACACCGCTATTAGAAGACATATGACAAAAATTTGACCATCCCATTCTCTTTTCCAGTCCACTTCATTTTTTAAGTCACTATGTGATTCTTGAATGAAGGTAACATCAATACGCTTTTGTTTTATAAATTCAAACAAACACATTCTCTTCTGACTGTCTCTGGCACCATTCAAATTGAGAGTTCCAATTTTAAAATCTCTCATATTAAATTATGTTTTAAAGAAACAAAAATAAATAAACGAAACAGTCAGAAAAGCAAAGACTTCTACCAGAAAAATTAAATTACACCATATCTTGTTTTTCATCTTTAAGGATTTGCTTTTTAAGTTTACTCACAATTTAACTAAGATGGTAAACTTCTTTATTGGCAAAGGCACCTTCTTTCATTAAAAACCTTGCTTCATTAATGAAATTTGAATGGTCAGGGAAGTAATACTCAACCTAAACTACAGGTAACCCTTTAGTCTCTCTCAAAAATTTGCTAATTTCCTAAACTTTGTATATTGTCGTCTTATTTTCATTTTGTGATGAAAGATAAGAACAGTCAGAAGTATTCAAATCCATAGAATCATCATCATTGTCTGAGACTAAACTTTCAGCGTCATTTTTGTCTTTTTAACTTGCTTGATCACCTTGTTCTGACAGATTTTTTTCCTTTTAGTGGGGACTTTGAAGATTGATCTCCAATTCAACATCACCATCATTACAGTTACAGTGATGTCACTGCTTAAATTAGACAACTCAAAAACCATGGGATCAGCTACAGTGAAAATACCTGCAGTAATCTCAGCCACAGTGGGTTTATTTGATTTATTCTCAACCGGCACACCAGTAACTGACTCATCAGTAGCATCCTCTGTGATAGACACAGCCTCAGTATGATTATTCTGAGAGTTTGTGTGAACAGTAGCATTTTCATCCGTTTTTTCAGGACAAGCATGTATCAGATGGCCAACTTTGCCACAACCAAAGCATTTCATTATAATTTCAGACATAGCATAAACTGTATTGAAAGCCCTCGACTTTAACATAAAAGGACAGATTAAGCTCATCAGCACTGTTTCTCAGAATCATATAGACCTGTCTCCGAAAAGACACTACATGTTTCAGCAAGGATGATTTGCAGTCGAGAGCAATTTTCCTAATGGGAGAGACTATCTTACCAAAGCAAGACAATTCTTTAGCAATACTTGCATCAGAAACAAACAGAGAGACATTCGACAGAATAAACTTTCTGGAAGGGCTACTAAGAGGGGGTACAGGTGTAAGCATATCATTAATTATGACTCCCGTTTGAACAACCTCATTAGCTTTTTTGATCAAATTTAAAAATAAAACAATCGCGTTGTTCATCCTAGATGTGGAAACAATGGAGTTATAACCCACCACATTACCAACCGCTAAAACACACTCCTCAACACTGGTTTTACACAAAATTGTATTCCCATGATGCCGAGTTAGACTATCACAACTCATAACACCTGGAGCAGTCATGCTTCCCGGCAAAAAAAGAAGCTGGGAACAGACACCCACAACTTTCTCTAAAGAAAAAAACATTAAAAAAAATAAAAAAATAAAAAAACAATACAATAACACACAGAAAGTTAGAAAGAATCACACGCAGACTCACCACACGCTTCACTCACTCACTCAGCAAATGCTCGCACATGTGCACAGAGAGAGAGAGAGATAGATAGATAGAGAGAGAGAGAGAGAGAGAGAGAGAGAGAGAGAGAGAGAGAGACTAGGCATATACCTATTAATTTTACACATTCAAAAGAGATCTATTAAATTTTGGAAACACCTTAAATCAAGCCCCCCATCAAACATTCCACCATGAAGCATTTTTTGACCAAGAGCTGAACCCCAAGAGCAGTCCTCTCAGCCAGCTGGTCCTGAAACTCCCCAGCTCAAACCAGTTACAGACCAGTACTCCTGAAATAAAACATATAAAATTCAGCCAAATCATAAAGCACAATAAAAATACCCATTTGGAACATTGGGAGAATGAAACGTCATGGTTACTGGTGTAACCTCCATTCCCTGATGGAGGGAACGAGACGTTGGTGTCGATGTAGTGACACTAGGGGTCACTCTTGGTCTTTGATAAAAGGCCAATGAAAATTGGCGAGTGGTATTTGCATGCCACTCCCCCGAACATATGGGTATAAAAGGAGCTGGTATGCAACCACTCATTCAGGTTTTACGCTGAGGAGCCGATATAAGGTCCAGCCATTTCAGCGGGTAGTTCAGCGTTGTGGCAGGAGGGACCAACGTCTCGTTCCCTCCATCAGGGAACGGAGGTTACACCAGTAACCATGACGTTCCCTATCTGTCACTCATTCGACGTTGGTGTCGATGTAGTGACACTAGGGGTCCCTATACAAAACGCCACAAGGCTGAACTGTGTTACGTGAACTGGCGGTGTGTGGTGGGCAGACTTGCTGTGTGCCTCATAGCCAGCACACCAGGTCGACACGTAACCTCCCCAACACAGTTAAGAGTGTCGAACGGCCCTTTTTGGGGACAAGTCGACTACCCAAAGATAGAGACAGGCTTAACCCAGTCGTGGCCTCTTTCCCCTTCTCTTTTTCCACTTCCTAAAAAAGAAAGGGGATTATCCGACTGGGCCGCCAAGTCTAGTCAGGGGGTGTCCCTCCCAAGGGGAGGACACCGTGGAGACCACACCTCGCCCCAAGAGAGGGGGGGATATTTAAGTGGAAGAATACATCACATGGTCTTTCCAACCATGTGGAGAGCCTTCAAGGTAGATCCTGCCCAATGGGGGAGGAGTTACTACAACATGGAGACTGGGGCAGAGGGGCTCTGCCCAAGGAAGACGCAGTTTGCCAGCAGGGAAATGAATTAGCGGAAGATATAGATCGCATGGGGTTAACCTTACAGGGAACCACCACATGCGGAGCACCTACCCCAGAACCGGGCTCTTAGTTAGCGCATGTACTGGGCCGGCAGCGAGTCTCTCCGAAAACTCGACTGCCACAGGGCTCGGAGGAAGTCAACCAGGGAACAACTTTTGTGAACACTACTGGGAATTAACAGCGCACGTCTTCAGCTCAAAAGGAGGTGGAAGGCGCTATGTGCAAGCGATACACCTGGCCGGCTATCCCAGGCTTATCCGCTTGTGTTGCGCGCCACTACCTGGGACGAAACCGGTTCCACCCGGAGGTTGTAGAACCTTGCAAAGGTGTTGGGTGTTGCCCAGCCCGCTGCTCTGCAAATGTCTGTTAGAGAGGCACCTCTGGCCAGGGCCCAAGAAGCCGCTACACCACGGGTAGAATGGGTTCGTAGCCCTACCGGGGGCGGCATGTTTTGGGCAAGATATGCCATAGTTATGGCGTCAATGAGCCAGTGGGCGATCCTCTGCTTGGAGACAGCGCTTCCTTTCTGCTGTGCACCAAAGCAGACAAAGAGCTGCTCAGAGATTCTAAAGCTCTGCGTGCGATCCAAATAGATGCGTAAAGCGCGCACCAGACACAGCAATGACAGGGCTGGGTCTGCCTCCTCCTGGGGCAGCGTTTGTAGGTTCACCACCTGGTCCCTAGAAGGAGTGGTGGGAACCTTGGGCACATAGCCCGGTCGGGGTCTCAGGATCACGTGAGAATAGCCCGGACCAAACTCCAGGCATGTTTCGCTGACAGAGAACGCTTGCAGGTCACCTACCCTCTTGATGGAAGTGAGCGCAGTCAGGAGGGCAGTCTTCAAGGAGAGTGCCTTAAGCTCGGCAGACTGCAAAGCTCAAAGGGGGCTCTCTGTAGACCCTGAAAAACTACAGAGGTCCGATGAGGGAACGAGGCGCGGCCTGGAGGGATTCAGCCTCCTGGCGCCTCTTAGGAACCTGATGATCAGATCATGCTTCCCTAAGGACTTACCATCGACTGCGTCGTGGTGTGCTGCTATGGCAGCAACGTACACCTTCAAGGTGGAAAGGGACAGCCTCCCTTCCAACCTCTCTTGCAGGAAGGAAAGCACTGATCTGACTGCGCATCTCTGGGGGTCTTCCCGACGGGAAGAACACCACTAAGCGAACAGACGCCACTTAAAAGGCATACAGGCACCTCGTAGGGGGAGCCCTAGCCTTAGTGAACTCGTCTACCATCGCAGGTGGTCCAGGGGCCAGACATGGAGATTCCAGAGGTCCGGGCGCGGGTGCCGGATGGTGCCCCTTCCCTGAGAAAGAAGGTCCATCCTCAGGGGAATTTGCCCGGGGGGAGCTGTCGCGAGGAGCGTGAGGTCTGAGCACCACGTCTGGGCGGGCCAGTAGGATGCTTACCAGGACGACCTCCTCGTCCTCCCTGACCTTGCACAGGGTCTGTGCGAGCAGGCTCACTGGGGGAAAACGCATATTTGCGAATGCCAGGGGACCAGCTATGTGCCAGCACGTCTATACCAAGGAAGGCCTCGGTCAGGGCGTACCAGAGCGGGCAGTGGGGAGGATTCTTGGAAGGCGAAAAGGTGCACCTGTGCCTGTCGAATCAACTCCAAATCAGCTGGACCACCTGAAGGTGGAGTCTCCACTCTCCCTTGAGGGTAACCTGTTGTGACGGCGCGTCCGCCGAAGTGTTGAGGTTGCCCGGGATGTGAGTGGCTTGCAGCGACTTGGTGCTGCTGACTCCGTTGGAGGAGACGGCGGGCGAGTTGTGACATACAGCGGGAGCGCAGACCGCCTTGGCGGTTGACATATGCTACCGCTGCCGTGCTGTCTGTCCGAACTAGCACGTGCTTGCCCTGGATCAACGGCCGGAACCTCCGCAGGGCGAGCAGAATTGCCAGTAACTCGAGGCAGTTGATGTGCCAACGCAGCCGTGGACCTGTCCAGAGGCCGGCGGCTGCGTGTCCATTGCCAACAGCGCCCCAGCCCGTTTTGGAGGCGTCTGTCGTGACCATGACGCGCCTGGAGACCAGTTCTAGGGGAACACCTGCTCGTAGAAACGAGAGGTCGGTCCAAGGGCTGAAAAGACGGTGACAGACTGACGTAATGGCCACGCGGTGTGTCCCGTGGTGCCATGCCCATCTCGGGACTCGAGTCTGGAGCCAGTGCTGAAGCGGCCTCATATGCATCAACCCAAGCGGGGTGGCCACCGCCGAGGATGCCATATGCCCCAGGAGCCTCTGAAAAAGTTTCAGTGGAACCGCTGTTTTCTGTTTGAATGCCTTCAAACAGGCCAGCACCGATTGGGCGCAGTCGTTCGTAAGGTGCGCCGTCAAGGAGACTGAGTCCAACTCCAAACCGAGAAAAGAGATGCTCTGAACCGGAAAGAGCTTGCTCTTTTCCCAGTTGACCCGAAGCCCTAGTCGGCTGAGGTGTGAGAGCACCAGGTCCCTGTGTGCGCATAACACGTCTCGAGAGTGAGCTAAGATTAGCCAGTCGTCGAGATAGTTGAGAATGCGAATGCCCACCTCCCTTAACGGGGCAAGGGCAGCCTCTGCGATCTTCGTAAAGACGCGAGAAGACAGGGACAGGCCGAAATGGAGGACTTTGTACTGATACGCCTGACGCGAACCACAGGAAGGGTCTGTGTCGAGGAAGGATCGAGACGTGAAAGTACGTATCCTTCGTGTCTACTGCCGCGAACCAATCTTGATGCTGGACACTCGCTAGAATGCGTCTTTGCGTCAGCATCTTGAACGGGAGTCTGTGTAAAGCCCGGTTCAGTACTCGCAGGTCCAAGATTGGCCGCAACCCACCGCCTTTTTTCGGTACAATGAAGTAGGGTCTGTAAAACCCTTTCTTCATCTCGGCTGGAGGGACAGATTCTATCGCATACTTCCATAGGAGGGTAGCGATCTCCGCGCAAGGTAGCAGCGTTTTCGTCTTTCACCAAGGTGAAGTGGACACCGTTGGACCTGGGCGGATGCCCGGCAAAGTGAATCGCGCAGCCGAGTCGGACAGTCCGGACCAGCCCTCGTGACGGACTGGAAAGCGCAAGCCATGCGTCCAAGTTCCGCGCAAGGGGGACCAAAGGGAAAACATCATCGGATGTACTGGCAGGTGGGGCCTCACGGCGGGGCAGAGCTCGAGGAGCCACACCACATCGTGGCCGTGCTGAGTCCGAGGACATCGAAGCACTTACCTGGCTCCTTGTGACCACCCCTGGAACAGCCTGGGACGGGGGAGGAAGAGGCCTGTCCTCGTGACCTGTGGAGACTGTCACATCGGGGGCGGATATGTGCCACAGCTGGGTGCTCAGGGCGGGAGACCGCCGCTGGACCGCCAACCTGCCAAATGGAGTGATGGACGGTGGTCGTGATGCCAGCCGTACACACCGGATATGTGACCCAGGGAACAAGGAAACCACTCTTGCTGAGCTCTTGAGTACTGCAGCCACTTGGGCATGCAGCGCAATTAAATGCAAAAGGTTACAAAAATATGGAGATCTGCTTACCAGCTCCAGGGCAGCGGGTTTCGTTGTCCCTGGGTCACCCGTCTCAAGGGCGCTTTGAAGCCTTTCATGGGTTCTGGGCGGCCGCGAGACGGGTGGCATCTGTTTCCTGCGGTGGGCTCCACGCCGGGGCCAGGCCGAAGGGGCGGGCTG